>NW_009925598.1:0-2303 GCF_000696875.1 Nestor notabilis | reverse complement strand
GCTGGTGTAAATCCTATTGACTTCAATAGCTATGACAGAAAGTGGCCCATTATGTTAGTCATCTGCTACAAAACAGAAAACAGCAACCACGTAACAAAATAAGGCCAACTAAAAAGATTTATTTTACTCTTAACACAGGCCCCTGAGAATTAGTCTAACACTGTACAATGGCTGAGATACCATCTTGTTTCTCTAAAATATGACTAAGAATTTCAATTGACGTGCTTTTTCCTGTAGGCATAAAAACCTTCTCATTTGTACAACTTATGCATCACAGCAACAAAAGTTGTGTGTCTTATCTGGCATAAGGCCTGATGAGGCTTGCCAAGAGCCAAATGCTCCAATAACCTAGATAACTTCTCCAGAGCTGATGCACAGGAGAAAAAAAGACAGGTTGTTACTGCATTTGCTAATAGAAACAGCCTTAACGTCAAATGGATTCAGGGCAGTGATTTAAAGGTGAGCCATCCTCTCAGTAGATCCTATTGGAAAATACACCTGCACTTACAGGGTACAGTTTAAAAGAAAGAAGAAAAAGAAAAAAAAAGAAAAAAGAGGTAAATATAATTCCTACCAATTTCTCAATGCGCATCTTAAAAACAAGGATTAGTACATTTGTAATTCTGTAATTACAGCATCTGCTCTTAAGCCTTCCCATACACTTGCATGCACTAGCACCGTCAACAATAACCTTAAAGACATGACCAGACATCACCTCACAACTTCTTCAAGCCAAGTGGAAAAGAATATATTAAGTTCATGTAGTGGGTATTGAGCCACTGATGGGACTAAGTTAATCATCCACTGGACAAAAGTTCAGTTTAAAGAAGGTGTGTGTAGTGGGACTGGGCTTTATGCTTCCAAATACAGAAAGGTTTGTACGAAACTGGAAGAGCCACCTTCCAGGAAAATATCAGCAAAAGAATAATCTCCACTGGAGAGCTTCAGCATAAGTATTCATTGGCTAACTATGGTGTTTTACAAAGAAAGAATTTAACAAAAATCTTCTATTAAATACACTTTAGGAAAAAGTCTCCTCAAAACAAAAAGGTTACGGTAAGGAAAAGCTAAGTGTCACCTTTTGAACCAAAAAGAGCTGTCAGCATTAACCCTCCCTGCTATATTAGGAAGAAGTTTTCTGAATGTCTCAAATTAGCACTTAGTTCAGAGCAAACCTTGACCTGCTGCAGGGAGATCTCAGTAGGAGGGATGGATAACTGAGTTATTTCAGTGGGAGTTTGAAATGTGACATATCTGAAAGCTACTGAATACCCTCAAAGCCTGAAGTCTCAGAAAGATGATTTCAAACAGAAGGTAACATTTATTTTGCTATTTAATAGAGACCACCTGTTTATTCTCCATTGCCAGCTCCATGCCAAGTGGTATCCTGCAGGAATGGCTGCTCCCCCACGCCCAGATGCCCACTTCTGAGATTATTTCTTGGCTGGCAAATGAGAGCTTTTATCTCAGTTTCAGTCTCGGCTTTGCCAAGTCCATGTGAACCAAGCGGAGGAGGTCCAAATATTTGCTAGACGTGCAATTTGTACTATCTATGTTCTCATCCGACTGAAGCGGCCGCAGTACAACTTCTACTTGCTAATATATCACATTCTGTGGAAAATGCTGTGAGATCTCTTCCATTGTTTGTAGCTCGCTCCAAATGCAGCTGCACAGTTATAAACAGGTTAACATGACTATGGGTTTATGAATGTAGCAGTATTAATTAGATCTGACTTACTTGGGAGGAGTCTAATACTGCTTTCCTTGGCAGAGTATTCACCTACTTGCACACTAGAACATGGGATTTGCAGGGTCTGACATTTCCTTAGCAAAATGAGAAGAAAAGATCATCTGAATTATCACTCACAACTTCACCCACAATTCATCCCCTCCTCTTCCAGCTACTAGGAACACTACCACAGAATCACGGAAGGGTTTGGGTTGGAAGGAACCTTAAAGATCATCCAGTTCCAACCCCCTGCCACGGGCTGGGACAGCTTCCACAAGACCAGGTTGCTCCAAGCCCCGCCCAGCATTGTCCCCCAGCAGGGGAGGGGCCAGCCACAGCTTCTCTGGGCACCCTGTGCCAGGGCCTCACCACCCTCACAAGGAAGAACTTCTTCCTAATATCTAGTCTAAATCTATCCTCTCTCAGTTTACCAGCCATTCCCCCTTGTCCCCTTGTACAAAAGGCACAGTTCTCCAAAAGCCTACCTATCTCCTATTGGCTCCACCACTGTCCCTTCCTAACCTCGCTACTTTTATTCCACTGTCATTAATAACATATATAAGTTATATATATA
>NW_009925597.1:0-5768 GCF_000696875.1 Nestor notabilis | reverse complement strand
CTCCTTCAGGACCCGTGGATGGATTTCATACGGTCCCATGGAATCATAGAATCAACCAGGCTGGAAAAGACTTTTAAGGTCATCAGGTCCAACCATGTACATGTCACTGATCTTAAATGAATGTTAACTCGAAAAATCAGAGGAAGGAGAGGAGAATATTCATATTCAGCCTCAGTTATGTCTATATTTTTAAATTATCTCTGCTAGTCTGCCTATTATTGTGTGCTCTGAGTCCTTTCGTTTCCTGCCCTTGTTCTCATTCTTATCTTAGTTCCCTAAGAATAAGTTTATCTGATTAAACAGTAATTAGTGACTTCAGTGGGGCTGCATATGTGTAACTAAGAACAGAATTTTGCCTGAAGAATTGTTTTAATCAAATGTGAAATAATTTAAGGAAACTGGTGTATGGTTTTTAATATAATGACTTAAAAAAATAAAGATTTGCAAGGAAAGTTTCTGAAACAAAATCCTTTCTTAGCATGTGAAGTAGCAGAGAAAAGGGCACAGCGCATATCATGTTTGGTGGATTGTCCTTTCATATTTACTTACTATTTGATAAAATTCAGATATGCACAGATTAAAGAGAGAGTAAAAAGTAAAGTGCATGAGTGAAGAGAACTATCTTTGAATTTAATATAAAATTAGACTCAGACTCCTATAATTGCTTTATTCTTTTTAAATTAAACCTTAAAACAATATACTAAAACATATAACTACTTTTAATGCAAAGTTTTAGTAAGTTGTACAGTAGTTATTTTACTGGTTAGTGACTTCAGAGAGCTGGGAACAAAAGACAGTATCTCCCTATTTGTTTTAAGAATAACATCCGAGGAAGCTTTATTTAGTTAGCTGGTTCATAGGTAGCAGCTGCTTTGTATGTCCTACAAGCTGAATTCCTGTATTGCTCTGGAGGCTAGACTGGGTGTTACCAGATAAAGCACACACAGGAACAGCGGAGGATGGAAACTGCAGGCCAAATGGGCAGGGCGTGTAGTAGGTTACTGGCCATGACTATCACTCCTTGTGCTCTGTTGTCCTGTGCAGCTGCCTATTTTTCGCCCAAGAGAGTGGGTCTGTAATAACGTGCTAATAGCTATCTGCCAGCAGTCCCAAAACTTCACCTCTGGGAAATGAATGGAAATAATTGGGAATTAGATTTAGGTACATACTGAAAAGGAGGGACAAAAGTCTTTCCAGCCTTTCTGCAGTCCTGGTATCTCTCACAAAGTCTTTTTGTTGGTTTGTTGGGGTTGCTTTTTTTTCTTTTTTTCCATGTGGTAAAAATACATGGATGTGTGTCATCACACACTTACATGAAGGTGTGATTTGGTAAGCCTTTCTATGTGCCATATAACGGCATACCAGTAGCTTGCCAAAGATAAATCAATAGCTTTCTCTTCTGTGCACCAAGCAAAGCAAAGCAATGGTGCCAATAATCAGTTGTACAGATAATTGCATGAGCTTTGGCTTTACCAAATCCTGAGCCCAGAGAATCTGTAATAAATTGTCTAGAACAGAACCTTTTAGTTCATGTTTGGTGAAAAGGGGTTGCTTCAATAGAAAAAACTTAATTTTATCAAAACGAAGAAATCTTTGTTTTATTAACACACAGTTGAATTAGCACCATGCAAGTATGGATGGAGTGGGCTGTATTCACAGTCCTCTGTGGTTTAATAGATAGCAGTATACTGTATTCAGTTCCCGGTTTTCACATATAAGGGACCAGGGATTTTGAAAGTTCATCATTTCATGCTTCTGTTTTCAAAATAAGGCTTAGTTCTGATTAGAAGTGTTTTTCCAGCTAGCATATGACTTACTTAAACAGTAATAATGAGAACACACCTGTAATTTTCAGTTCTTTCCTTTTACGACCTTGCACATAAGGAATTCTGTCCTGCTGTGACATAGCTTTCTTGCTTGATGTACAAAAAAACCAGATAATTTCATCTATTCCATAGCTTTTTAGACAGGAAAGCACAAATTTCTTAGGGGATGAGAGAACAAAAGGGAGAAATTATTCCATACTTATTTCAGTATTTCCATGTAATGTTAGGAATACAAATACTCCTTTTAGTGCATTATAATGAGGAAGAGAAAGGGATGAAAAATGAGATCTCATTAGAATGATGTCATTCTAATGGCCACGCATTGTCAAAGCCAAGTAAGAACATAAATTGCATAAATACTGTGGGGGGAAGAGATTAAATGAAATATAATTGCAAATATCTACCTGCAATGTTGTTGAAAATTTTATCACTGTGACTCCTGCCCCAGATCATCAGCAATGTCAGTATGGACTCCTAAGTCTGTGTGGTGTGCTATCAGAAGAATTCCTTGGTGATTCGTGTCACAATCCCTGTAAACATCATTCGTTAATCATAGCAAATAACAGCCACAGAGATGAAAAAAAGGCAAAATAGGTAACTAATGGCTTTATTTTGGTCTAAACCACAGAATTTAATTTTGCTTATTTAAGGGACTCTGAATAAAGAGTTGATTGTCTTGACACAAGGGCACCAAAATATATCCCAAAGGTATAGAGAGTCTGGTTCAGAATAGCATAATGACCATGAGTTTTAAGTCAAGCTATCTGACATCTTTCATTCCTTCTGTGTTGACAAAGGACTTACTTTAAGGGTGCTCCTTCTTAACCTTTCTTGCACCACCAGTGTTCAATAATTAAATGCATTCCCCCAGTGAAAAGAGGAATAATGAATGCGTAAGTCAGCCCTTGCATCATAGTCTAGGAGCAGCAACCAATCCATTGAAGACAAATTTTAAAAAATTATATCCTTTGAATGCATTCATATTTACCACAATCTGAGATATGGAAAATAACCACAGTCGATAAGAACAAGCATGCTGGAGGTAGAAGTCAGATGCTGTCTAATTTTGGATTAGTGCCATAATACCTCTATCAGTTTTTCAATAATGTTGTGGCTCCTGTCATTTTAGTTGGATTTCAGAAGACAAGAGTTGTTCTAGAAGTGTACTAATACAATCCATTGTAGCAACCAACACTGGGGTGAAAAAAAATCAATCAGGTTCAGCAGATTTGGCTTGATCACCATGAACACAAGAACTAGCAGGACTTATCTTTCTTACTGGATTTGTTTTTTAGAATTTAAAATTTGAAATGATTATATATTGTTCTTTTTCTGACTAGGGATTCATTAGCCTGAAAAAACTGAGAAATTGTTACAGAATGCTTTTCTAGCAATTGCGTGATTCACCATATACAGTTGACACTGTGTTGTTTGCATATGAAGGCCTGTTACTACCACCATCAGTTAAAAAAACCCTAAACCCCAAGCCCCCAAGAAATTTGATATAGGATAAAATCATGCACTTTATAATTGTGACAAGATTTAACTTTCTTAGTTCAGTAACAGAAGACAGGCACACACAGATATATAATGTTCATGCCACAAGCCCAATTTTTATGCATTTATACATGCAAAAGTAGAACATCTAAATCTGGAAACAAGTTTGACTACATTTGTCTGTAGAGAGCGTATTTAGATTAAGGAAAACTCCATATAAAACCAAATAAACTGAGAACTGGTTATGAGAAAGTAAAAGCTAAGGTGTTCTGAGAATACATCAGGCAGAGAGCAGGCTTATGAAGATGAAAGACCTGCCAAAGTCCATTAGCATTGTCCTGAATAAAGTGCGAGACTTTCCCAAGCTTAAATGGGAAAGTCATAAAGTCATTTTGAGAAAGGAGGCACTTCAGTTCCTCAGTGGTCTCTGCTTACAGGGCATTCCAGAGACATAAAGCAACTGAAATCAGGCATTATATAAAGATGCTTATTGTTTTACTCAGTGTGCTGTCACACACTGATCAGGTATGAGAGAGATGGGGTTGTTCAAGCCTGGAGAAGAGAAGGCTCAGGGAAGACCTTACAGCAGCCTTCCAAATGAGGCCTAAATGGAGCCTACAAAAAAGATGGAGGGGGACTGGTAGGGCATGTAAGGATAGGACAAGGAGGAACGGCTTTAAAGTGAAACAGGGGAGATTTACATTAGATATAAGGAAGAATCATAGAATGACAGAAAGGTTAGGGTTGGAAAGGATCTTAAGATCATCTAGTTCCAATCCCCTTGCCACAGGCAGGGACACCTTACTCAGTAACTCTTCACTATGAGGGTGGTGAGACACTGGAACAGGTTGCTCAGAGAAGTTGTGGATGCCCCCTCCCTGGAAGTGTTCAAGGCCAGGTTGGATAGGGCTTTGAGGAACCTGGTCTAGTGGAAGGTGTCCAGGCCTGTGTCTGCGAGGTTGGAACCAGATGATCTATAAGGTCCCTTCCAACCCAAACCATTCCATGATTCTATCAATCTATGTATACATTTATTGAATTAAGTAGAGGAACCCCCTCTCTGATAAATGCAAATTAAGGCTGAGGAAAGAAGTCATGCTCTTTCATTAAGCCAAGACCAAATAAAGTTGCAGGACCCTGTCCAGTGCTCTTCTGGTGTGTTCAAAAGAAGGATCAGGCAAAACTGTGGATACCACTCGAAGTCACATTGATATATGGTATGAAGATAAAAAGAAGTTAAAGTTTTTGCTAAAATGAGTATCTGGACTTGCATGTGCTCTTTAAGTCCTAAGTGGTTGAAAATGAAACATTAGATGTAAAAAGATTCTTCTCTGATAAGTATCATTAATTTGAAGTGATTATTTGAAGTAAATCAGAATAAGCCTGGCATTTTTGTTTTATTATTATTTAATCCAGCCTGAGCTTGTGTCAAATCTAACATCAAAATTTTAAAAAATCAGAAATATATTGGACAATGATAAGACATTCTGAGCAATTATGGAAGACAAACTCGATTAGTGATATTGATTGAAAAAGTAGGGGACTGAAGTATAAGGTTTTTCTTTTCTTTTTCCCATATTTTAATTTGATTGCATGTAGGTTTTACATCAGAACATAAGGGGTTTTTTCCTCAGTAAAAACAGAGGTAGGAAATCATGAGCAAATTATGGCAGCAGACAACTCTGCTACTAGTAACATGCTGGGTCATCTCTGCCCATCTGCTGTTGAGAAACATGCTATGACAACTTTAAGACTTTTAGAAAAATGGTGAAAAATCAGATCTCAATTACTAAAGAGTACCTGTGAATAAGAATTTGAGAGCTTTCATAAACCAAATTCTGTATCCTGCTAGGAGAATGGCACCATCTGGTGGATCCTCTCTTTGGAAAATTTCTAATGGAAATTGCAATCATAATTTAGAGGCTATAAAAATGAATATTTTGTAAGAAGTGGTAAAAATTACATAAGAGGAGAAAAAAATTAATAGTAACTAACAACATAGTTGTCAAGATTGTCCATTGTGTAAGCTTACAGTTATTGCTGGCATAATAAATGCCATGAGAATATGTCTACATGATACCTTGCTACTGCATGGTCATCCGTGAGAAGAAAGTTTGGGAGACATTGCCTTCTGAAAATTAAGATGCATATGATCTTCATTATACTGTAGAGGAAAATACTCCAGAAGACTTTTCAAAAAAAATGTGTCTTTATCCTAAATAAACAAACGATGTTCATGGCAATGTAAAAGAATAAGTACAGCCAAGCAGGATTTTCCTTTGCGTAACCACATCTGGCAACTGATGTGTGCTTATGAGTTTTCAGTGAGAACATACTTAGAGTTACTTAAGGACAGTCATTTGCTGCTGCAAAATTCAGTCATTGTTGGGAACCCCAGTAGTCTCTAACACATAACGAGTAATGAGTGGTGTCCCTCAGGGATCG
>NW_009925596.1:9771-29487 GCF_000696875.1 Nestor notabilis | reverse complement strand
AACTCCGAGCTCAGGCAGTTGAGGAGGAGGTGGTTTCACAGGTTCATCAGCGACCAGGAGCCCATGCAGACAGCGGGATCCAAAGCGATGAAGCACACTGCCCAACACAAAGGTAAGGGATGTACCCCTGTGCACGTAGACTGCGCCTCTTCTGTTCCAATGCTGCATCACCCTTTTGGCGAAGGAATTGTTCCTCAGCTCCATCTAAACCTGCCCTGGGGCAGCTTGAGGCTGTTTCTTCTTGTCCCATCCCTTGTTCCTTGGGAGCAGAGACCAGCCCCCTCCTGGCTCCATCCTCCTGTCAGGCAGTTGCAGAGAGCGATCAGGTCCCCCCTGAGCCTTCTCTTCTCCACACTAAACCCCCCGGTCCCTCAGCCCTTCCCCATCACACTTGTGCTCCAGGCCCTGCTCCAGCTCCGGTGCCCTTCTCTGGCCCCGCTCCAGCACCTCAATGTCTCTCTTGCAGTGAGGGGCCCAGAACTGACACAGGGTTTGAGGTGCAGCCTCACCAGTGCCAAGGGGCTCAGGGTAGGGCACGCGTCTTTTCCTGCCAGGAGGCTGGAAAACTCCATTAGTGCATCAAATGAAAACAAGAATTTGTTAGGTAAAAAAAGAAAGTTTCCTGTTAGGAATGCTTCCAGGAGATGGGGTGTTTCATACTGCTTCCCGGGCCTGGTTATGCCATTGCAAAGAGACAGGGACTGGATCACCGACATGCTGTTCTGCTCTAAGACCCGGAGTCTCTCCACGACTCACTCACAGGATGTGACTTGGGATACCTCTGGGGTCTGGTGGTGTGGGAGCGATGGAGGGAGAGCACCTGCTGCCTCCTGACATGGCTGCTCGGCCCCACACGCCGCGTTTCTCTGCTGCTGGTTTGAATCCAAGTGCCCATATCTGAAGTCTCCAGTGAAATGCAGAACATCTTCACTGGAGGCGACTCCCAGCCCATCAGCAGCGTGCTCAGCGTGTACATCACGGCTTGTGAGTTCTCTAACTGCATGTTCACAAATTACCAATGTGCAGGTCTTTAAATCTACTGTTGTGTTGGTAATATTTAAATATTTATTATTCCAGGCTCCAAAATCTCTATTAGCGTGCCTAAACTTTCCTTTTCTTGTGGATTATTTTATTGATAATATAATGCTTTTTAGGTTTTTTCATCATATATTCTCTTCCTGTCCAAGTTCATGTTAAAGTTTCCTGTGTTATCATCTCAACACTGCTAAAATTAAATTTCCTTTTTTCTTCATATTTTAATGATAAAATGTACTTTTATACACACAATTGCTGTATAATAGTGGGAGCCCACATTATCCTTCCAATCCTATATTAAAAAATGGGCTGGATTTTTACGGTGTTTTGTTCATGACAACAAAAAGAGGCTTCACATAGGATGCAGTCTAAGAGAAACATTTATCTTTCATATGCTAAGTAAAGCAAGACATATTTTAAGAGATTCATTTGCACCCAGGAGAAGAAGATAGTTGGATGCGATAGCTAGCCAGTGCTGCCTAGTTAAGACTGAAGTTATCTTTCCATTATAGCTTTAATATAACTCTATGTACCCAAAGAAAATTGATTTTCTTAATATTTCTTTCGCATCGTCTCATTGTCAACTAGAGACTTTCAATAAAACTTGGGAGAAATCCAACAAGATTTCTCCAGGTCTTTACCACTTTGAAGAACACCTTCTCCTTTACTTCAGAAACTCACGGTGCATTGCCACAAAAGGGAGGGGGCAGGAGCCATGGCTCACGGGGGCCGCCGCCTGGCTCTGGGCCTGCTTTGAGGAGCTGGAGGAATGGAAAAGGCTGGTTTCCCTTCGGCTCGTTTCCACTGAACACTCAGGCTTACCCCTGCAATAGCACCAATGAAGGCTCAGCACCAGCAGCCAGGCCTGCAGGGTGGGCAGGACGTGACATGCAGCCCCTGCACAACTTCTGGCGCTGGATGGATTTGTCCCTTTTCCCTGTGTCCATCCTGCGCGCATTGTCTAACTCTGCTCTTGCACACAGGCACCTACATGGGATGCTTCAGTGATGATTCGAGGGAGAGGACACTGAAGGGCGCTGTGTTCTATGACTTAAGAAAAATGACGGTATCCCACTGCCAGGAGGCTTGTGCCGAGAGGTGAGTGGGAATTTTTCAGGGCAAGTTTCCTCTTTTCTGACAATAAATGGAACTGAATTTGAAATGGGAAAAGCACGCACTTAAACATACAGCATCTGTGAAAACTGTGATTATGTCACACCTTCAGGCATTCCGTAGCTCTGCTACCTTGCTTAAGTAGACTATTTCACCGCTGCCTAGTCTCTTCATCATAGCATGGCTACTGACAACGTATTTCCTGTTGTCCTGGTCAAAAATTACTATTTTGTTAGATAGTCTTTGTGGTCTGCAGAGCATTGCAATGCACGTGGTGCCTGTCCCCAGGGCTGGCTGCGTCTCTGGAGCAGGGTGGCAGAAGCATGTGCCTACAAAGGGACAGGAGTAGCCAGAGTGCCTGTCCCGACGGTGCCCGGGTTTGTTCCTGCAGGGCTTACAGCTACGCGGGGCTGGCGTACGGAGCAGAGTGCTACTGCGGCAACAAGCTCCCCACGACCGCCTCGAAGCCTGAGGAGTGCAACAGCGAGTGCAAGGGGGAGAAGGGCTCTGTCTGCGGAGGGGTGAACCGGCTCTCGGTCTACAGGGTGGAGGAGCTGCGGGCAGGAGCCAGACGACGTAAGTGGGGAGGCGGGCGGCTGCTGGCCCGGGAGCGTGCTCACCCCGTGGGGCACACGCTGCAGCCGGGCTGAGCGCATGGGCTGATACCAGCTTGAAACAGCAAAGGACAAAGGTGCCCACGGAGCACTGTGTCCATGCTGCTGGCCCAGCCCCTGGCTCCCTATGAAATAGCACTGTGGCTCACTGCCTTGGAGCAGTGAGATGTGCCAGGCACCACTGCCTCGGGGCTGCCACAGCGGAAGTTACTGTCACCAGAGAGGAAACAAAATACTGTGCAACAGCAGCAGAATTTCAGCCAAAAACCTACTCCCTCTGCATCCTTCGCAGAGGGGCAAACCCACGCTTGTGTAAGAAACAACCTGGGAGTGGGTGCCTTATAACGGAAGGGCAGAAAAGCACTCAACCTATGCCAGCCTAAGCTCAGAAATGATCCTAAACAAAGGATTGCAGCAGGATAGTAAGTAGAGTAGGACAGTAAGTAAGAGGGACACCAATGTCTTTCCTAGGTGAGAGAAATGAGACCAGATTTTTGTTGTTCCAAGGACTTCTGTCCTAGTTGTGGTTGGGATTTCTGTTCCATCTTGAGATGACAGTGCTTACCCTACTTGTCATTCAGTTAGGTACCGTGGGAGATACAACAGATAGATAAACCTTTGGGCCAACACAAAGCACATAAAATACCTAACAGCTGAGCTGTCTTTACTTTTGGCAAGCTTACAAGATCTTAGGATGTTATTTGCTGAGAAGCACCACCAAGACCTTAGGTTGTGCCAGTATTGATGGTACTTCATTTCTTCTTAAAGACAAGTCAAGGTTTGTACAATAATCCACCCAGCTACATATAAATTATATATCAAAGGTACATAGACCTAAATTGCTTGTGTCAGGCTGACAGACACATTGGCAGTTTTCCCAGGACATGCATCACTGTTTAAATCTTAAGCATAAAATATATATACATCTTTCACAGAAAAAGGGCGGCATTTATTTTTCTCCTAAGCATTAATGAATTAGTCATCAAATTAGTCTAGCCTGGAGCTAGATTTGTATTTTGGTTGCCCTTAGTAATACCCAATATTTGACTGTTTGAAGAATCCCACTGACAAGCCCACAAGCTAGCTGAGAGGCCAACAGAAGCATTATCACAATGAACAAGTGCATTGGGAAGTTACTCTGAAACTGTAACAGCATCTGGGATGTGCATGATGCCACGCAGAGAACAGACCTAGCGTAAGGCTCCTAGTTGCACAGAGCATGTCCAGTAGCATCTCCACTTAAACCTTCCCAGGGTTTGGTGGCTCTCGGCTCCCTGAGCACCACGAGCTGCGCAGCTCCTGCGCCAGGACTGTGCTCCGTGTCACATTAAATATGGTGCAATTCAAGCTACTGCAGCTAGTGCCCCTTGGCTCATGCTGAAGAATCTGGGCCCTTCTGCCAGGAAATACTTGCACAACCGAAATTCCCTTCAACACGGCATCTCTCCAGTCACCCAACACATTTCCCACATCAGTTCTGGTGAGTGTTCTCTAAGGTAGCAAGTGAGTGCAGACCAGGACTCAGAAGACCCAAATTCACCCCCAAACCCTCCTTCCTCCAAATTCTGTCAGAAGAGTTAGCACAGAGCGACGAAGTAAGAGCCTTTTCCAGCTTTGTAAAGCCAAAACCAAATCCCAGGAGCTGCAGAACCATGGAACACACAGACTCTTTTCTAAGGCCACACCATTTCCTCCGTTCCCATCGGTTCATCTGTGCCGATGCGCAGCCTCGCCTGGGCAGGGGGCTCCCATAACAGCTCAGGGTTCGCCTGGTTCTGTCCAGGGAGGTTGCTCTCTCAAGCAGGAGGGGAGTGGTACTGCTGCTTGTAACGAGCATTTGGGCCAAACCCTGACTTCAACCACAGCGATGCAAAACACAGATAATTCTGCCAGGCTCCATGGCACGGACACAGGAGCAGGGCAGAGCAGAGGCCGATGCTGAACCCAGGACGCTGAAGCAAGCCCTTCTTTCCCAACAGCTTACAAAAGCCTAGTTCAGATTTCGAAGGCTGCAGCAAACACCCTTGGCCTGAAAAGAAAGTGAGTGGGAAGAGGAGGGAGAGCTCAGCAGGAGCAGATGTGCAGGAAGGTGGGTCCCTGGCGGGGGCTCAGGATTCATTTAAATTCTGTTCCTTTTCTGGTGCAGATCATGGGAAGCTTTGTAGATTTTTATCGGAGCTTTTAAGTCTTTCAGGGGAAAGCATGTCTTGAAAAGAAGCCTGGGACCTGCAAACAATAGCAATGCCCTCCGCTGGTGGAATGCAATCTAAACCCTTTGCTGCAGCCCTGCCTTCGGTGGTTTGTACAAAGCCAAAGGCATGTGCTCCTTTCAGTACCACAGGATTTGCAACACAGTTTTCTAGTGTCTATCATGGCTTCTCGTATTCTACAGCATTTGGAATATACAATTTATTTTATTATTTTTAGCTTCTGAACCTAATATTGTTCTTTGTGAAAGAGACAGGACACTACGGACGTTGTTTTCTCAAGAGAAACCTATTTCATATCCCTGCAGGGAGGAATGTTATCTATCGAGGATGTTTTAGAGCTCCAGCAAATTTAACAGACACCTTTCCAGCCTCTTTGATACAGCCCAATTTGACGGTGGAGATGTGCTCTGAATTCTGCTCCAAGAAAGTAAGAACAGTTCTCATTTCACATTATTTCTTCTTTCTCGTCATTTTAAATTTTAATCTACTAAGGGAATAACAGAGATTAGTGCCTCAGAGCTTTGAATTTGTAAATGAGTTTCTAAAGCACAAAGCTCATCACAGTAAATAGCCAGTGATGTATCTGGTCCAGCTGCTCTCCCAAGTGGGGATGGTGGGACAGAAAGCCATCAGACTGATGCCACTAAATATCACACATAGAAAAGCCGTTCTGAGTATCAACCATGAGGAAATCGATGCCATTTCCACGTCACACTCAAACCAAGCCCAGAGCCAGATCTGACCCAGGGGAGGCCTTCGTGGCCCCAGTGCCCTCCAGGGAGCCCCCATGGCTCCAGGGCAGAGAGAGGCAATCCCAATGCCCTCCTCCTGGTGCAGCCCTGAGCTCCCCACAGGCAGCAGCAGGCACAGCCACAGCGAACAGGAGGATCTAACGTGAGGTATCTACACATGGTTTTTACACCAGTGTGTAACTGTGTTGTCTGGGAACATGAGACTATCAGATGAGCACACGGAAAGCAGGTGGACTGTCCTGGTGCTTTAATACAAATGTGCGTATTTCTGCACCAGAATTTATACCATTTTCACTACAACCTATGTAATTTAGATCTTATTTATTTTAATTTAAACTGGAATCATTGTAGAACTACATGTAGATCAATGAGACTACCAGGAAGCAAGGAATAAGGTCAGTTGTGTGTCAGCTTTTGGACTGAGGGCGAGAAGGACATGCCAACATCTGCTGCCCTAGGGCACCCTCTTGGCCTGAAGCAGCATCTTTGCTCATCCTCCGCACTTACCACAGAGTAAGAGCGTAGATATAAGAACTGAAGGAGTTTGATGGACATGGGGATCCTCACGGGAGGGAACGTTCAGCTCAGGGCAGCCTCTGTTTCAGTGGCTGTTGTGGTTAGTTCCCTTCCCTTCCTCCCCATCCCATGGGGCTTAGTTTTTTGCTCAGAGGAGGGTTCACTGCATGGTCAGATTCAGCCTGCAGCCACATTCAGCCTCATGCACTAAACTGAACATTCAATTACTTTGTCTTCTAGCATCACAAAATTGATTAAAACTATTAAGGCATGAACAACAAATCTTCTTAATTACTAGGTAGAGTGGGAGAGCTTTTCCCAGACAACATACCCTCCATAGCAGCTCAACAGTGTTTTACACATGCATGACGGGATTAGCTCTGTGCAGCCAGTTGCAGTGAATCACGCACATACCCCGTGTATAAACACACACATCCCCCGTGCATGTAAATGCACAGACATCAGGACATCAGGAGCAATTATGTCCAACTCTGCTGTTAATCTGTTGCATAATGGTGGGAAGAAATCTTGATCTTTGTGGCAGTTTGCCCACATGTAATAATTTTATTACTATTTACTGATGAAGTGCAATTGATTGTTGATTTTCAATCTATCTGGGAGAAAGGCAGGAAATATCTGGAGAAGCTCAAACATGAGGTCAGTCTTTTAAGCACAATTGTGCGATTTTGGTGTGGGGAGATGGTATAGCTCCTTCAAGGTTTTTTGGCCATGCAGCCAAAAAGTAAAAGCTTCTGAATGACTGAGAAGGATACAAAAAAGACCACAACCAAAATGTATCACATTAGCCTGACTTTCAAACAGGGCTTGGCGAGAGGAGAGCAGCAGGATGGAGGAAACTGTCTATCTCTGCATAACAGCTAGTGCTTTTCCAGAATTGGAATCAATGCCTATTTGCTTGATGAAGCTTGTGTGAGAAAGCTATGAGGAAACTAGATATTCTAAAGGATTATCTGAACAGAGTCCTGCAGAGAGGGCATGGAGAGGGCTGCAGAAATGATAGCATGAAGAGGAAAAGGTACAAAAGGAAGGTGAAGAAAAGGTTTGGTACCTCTCTCATTTATTCCTTCCCTAAAATGGTGCAGGTAACACATCACACTCCCTGCCGACAGCCCTGTTGGGCCCCATGGCACCCTTTGGAAAGTGACTGTTGGAGAGTATTCTCCTACGAAAGGGCTGGCAAGGTCTCCCTCCGCTTCAGCAGTGGCAGTTGCACATCCACAAGCCCAGTTATTGCCCACCGATTTGTGCTTTAACTCTAGATACCAAAAAAGGCCCTAACGTGACACTACAAGCGTTTGTCTCAACTTTGATTCCTTTCCTTGCAAAATAACATGGACAACTGCCTAGCCAGTAGCAACATGCTCCTGAAATCAGGAACCCCAGTATCTCAATGTACCCAAAAGCCATGCCGGTGACTTTGCACACTTGGACGTTACCAGCTTCACAGTGCTTTTTCTTTTCTTTATAAAGCAGTACACAGAGCACAGTAATTTTCTAATCTCAAAACCAGACCTGCTATTTTAGATTCCAGATGTAGCTACATGCCATTATTTACCCATAAACAAAAGACTCCTGGGACTTGGATCAAAATCCCGTTGGAGAATTCATACAGAGGGTTTCCAGAGCTTCATGTAGATATTTTAATTATTTTTTTAACACAATAAACCAAAGCTAAGAGGGCCAGAACCTCAAGTGGTGCAGGCACCCACAGCCTCCCACTGTGCACAGCTTCATTTGACACACGTGCTGCCACCACTGGAACTGTGAGGGGCTGCAGAGCAGCACCCAGCTGACCACTGCTTCTGCATACACAGGAGCATGGGGCAGCACTTGCTGAGGTCTCTCTGCAAAGCCTCTCGCTCACAGGCGCCCCTTGGCACAGGTACGTTTCTATTCCAGGCTGTGTGTGGGAGCTGGGACGTTTGTTCATTTCTCAAGCTGAGAAACGCTGCTTCATTGCAAAGGGAGAATTCCCGACTGCAGGCAGGAACAGCGCTGGTTTGCCCTTGGAGCAAATCTGTAAATAGTTTCTGACAACATCGTATCTCATTTGCTAAGCAAATGTTGGCTGTTTGGGCACACATGTGTTGTATTTGACTCCTTATCAGAGGATGAACATGCGGGAAAGAGTGAGAGATAAGCTGCTTGGCAGTCCTGTCACACACTCCCAGGCTCCAAAAGACTTTTAAAAGGCAAAAAGTGTTGATATGGAAGAAGTGGAATTGAACACAGCACTCAAGTAACCCCAAATTCCTTCAGCCGTCCTGTGGCTGCGCCGAGCCTGTCCCCACACGCCTGCCCTGGGGACCATGGAAAGCCAGGGAAAACATCCCCAGTCCCCTGGTAAAGAGGAGAAAACTGAACTTTTGGGGCAGTTTCAGCGAAGTAGTAAGTGCTCTTTTCCTCGTGAGACACAAGCAACTGCTGATTTCTTCAGCAAATGATCAGCACACATTTCCCTCAAAGTTCCCTTAGCTCCCACCAGCACCAGCCCAGCCCCGCTGCCCTGCCACCTCCTTGGAATTACTTCCTTGCAACAAGCACTGTGGCTGCTGTGTGCTTGCAGACCTTACACCCTGCTGAGATACCTGTCATTTGCAGCACTCAGCCTGGATTTCAGATGAGGTTTCCCAGCCTTAGAAGCAAGGTAGAACCTCCCTCCAGCGCCAGGCACCGCACGTCCCCTCTGCCCCTTCTGGCACAGCCCCACACTCGCCCTCAGTGGGGTCCCTCTGAATACATGTGCCAAAAATTACTTGGTACCACATTTCTAAGTGGCTTTTTCAGAAACATACACAGCAGCTCTCAAACCCTCCACCGGCCCCTCCGTGCACATTCATTTTTGCTAACTGGGAAGAAATCACACTAAGACATGTCCTTCTTTATGGCTTGGCTTTTTCTGGTTTAAAAATGACATTAATCAGTGGGTCTAAATTCCCTCTTTGCTTTAATTTTTTAAGGGCAAGCTTCCTCTACACGAACTCTGGTAAAAGCTGCATAAAGCAAACCTGCTAACAGTAGAGTCATCAGTTTGAGGGAATATAAGCAGAGGTTTAAAAGATGATCCAATTCAAAATGGGTGCAAATAAGAATACTTTTCCTACACTGAAGTTTTGTAGGTGGAATTACATACTAGGTGCTACAGAAATATTGTAAAATTATGGTTTATGAATAATTAAAAAAAACCCAGAATATTTTGACTTCTCATGCATTATGAGTTTCGTGTCTGAAAACCACTTTTAAAGCAATTGCAATATGAAAGGCACTAGAAGCATAAGAAGCATGAGCTTTACAATGATATATCAAACTCTGCTTTGATCTTGACAGTGGCCTTGTGAAGATTTATTTCTCTTTGCATAGCAGCAGCATTCCCCACGGGCTGTTGATGTGGCATTTACTCACTGCTGTTTTCCCCCTGCCGCAGGAGTTTCCCTTGGCAGTGCTCCGAGCACGGGAGTGCTACTGCGGCTACGCCACCGGGCGCTTCTCACTGCACAACGGGGCGGACGCGCTGCTCTGCAGCGGGCTGCACAACGCCAGCAGCGCTGCCGAGGGACAGTACTGCCTGGTCTACCAGACCCCAGTGCAAGGTAGGAGCGCCCGCCATGCCAGGGCAGAGCCAGCATTGCTAGATGCGGCCCCTGCACCTCTTGGGCTGTGGGTAGGGCTGATCTTCGTCTAGAGGCTCTTTGAAGAGTGGAGAGAATAATTTATAAGTTATTTGCTGGCTTATTGTTGAATCATCACAGAGGGTCAAGACTGGCTCTCATCCTATCCTTGCTTTTGTTGGCAGGCTAAGAAGTAAGGTTAGGATTTATGAAAGCATAGTAGGCTGTCATAAAGTATCACCAAAGTGTGGAGACCAGGTGTCCAGCCCCCACGGAGATGAACACAATACGGCTCATCACTACCTCGGGCCCTTTGGAGAGACAGGACATTAGGAGGCACAGCTAGAGGTTTAACTGAAGCAGCTCCTTGCAGTAGGAGGGGTTTCTCCTGCATTGTAAAACTGCAATTTCCAGGTGTAATGGCACATTCAGGTTTCATTGAAAAGCCAACCTACCAGGCAAATAGCTGTTAACAAACAGGCATCAAGGGGCTTTTATCACAACTTGCTGGCAAGTACAATGGTTTGCTGCAGCTCTTTCAAAAAAGCATTGCCTAACACAAAACCAGCAAAAACCTCTTCTGAGGATAATCTCTCTGGCCTCTTACGGCTGAATTAATTTTGGGAAGTAGCTGACTCACAACCGGACTCAAATTGATATCCTATATTTGTAAGAGAGAGAAGAAAGAAGCAATAAACCCCGTAATCAAGAGCTGTCAGTGAAATTATTAAAAAGCCACAGTGCTAACAATGAAATATCTTCTGTATTCGCAGACACCCGCTGCACGGACAGGAAATTCTTAACCACCAAATCCAAAGTGTTTGTTGCTTTGTCAAGCTTTCCTGGGGCTGGGAATACATGGGCTCGCCATTTGATAGAGCATGCCACAGGATACTACACTGGAAGCTATTACTTTGATGGAGCCCTCTACAACAAAGGTACTGTATCCACAGGGATGTGGCACACAAAGCCATTCTGAGACATGGAGCTTTGCTTGCTCTGGCATCCTCCTGCTGGGACCCAGTGGGCGCTGCCCTGCTCAGCACCTTGGTAGAATTCAAACCTGTGCCTGGAACGAGCCATCGCTCATGGTGCCAGCAGCAGCAGGGATGGCTCCAGCAGCTCCACGGGCACCTGCTTTCACAGACCACAGCCAGGCTCTCCATCTGCAGAATGTGCAGGTTGCCTGCACTGGTGCTGCTGAGCACACACACATGCACAGCTCCCATCTGAAAAACTTGTACAAAAGACCAGCCGACTAAAACGCCCCCTCTAAACCCTGAGCCTTGCATAGCACAGGAAACACAACATTTTAAAGTGTTACTAACTGTGCTGGGAGGGCAGCAACCTGCAGGGGCACCATATTGAGCTAGCACAAGCAGTGGCCCTGTGAAAAGCAGCCCCTGTGCAGCACGGTGCCGCCAGCATTTCCCCAGCAGAGGAAAGCCGGGCTCCTGCGCATGCCCTGCGCAGGCACAGGTTTGGTGGACTGGTCCTTCCACTGCAGTTTTACACCACTGCAGGGAGTGATTTAGGGTGTGAAAGGTACAGGCACATAATCAAGTGGAAAGGCCAACAATCCTGTCCTGTAAAACAGGTTTTAAAGGAGAAAAAGACCACTGGAGAAGTAGAAGGACCATCTGTGTGAAAACACACGAGAGCGGCAAGACGGAGATCGAGATGTTCGACTCTGCGATCCTGCTGATCCGGAACCCGTACAAGTCCCTGATGGCGGAGTTCAACAGGAAGTATGCGGGGCACCTGGGCTATGCCACCGACCGCAACTGGAAGAGCAAAGGTAAAACATCACCCCGGGGTGGGCTGGGGGGAGCTGCTACTTCAGACAGAGCCTCAGACCCAGCACTCCGGGGAGTGGGAGCACACCGGGACCGAGCGAGCCCTGCAAACAGTGGGACCCGAGTCCCACCACAGCCGAGTTCAGTCCCCGAAACACTTGGGCCTGCATGTGGGGAGTGGCTGGGGTCTTGCTGTACATCCAGCACCAAAGCTGGGGCCACAGGCATGCAGCAACACTGCTGCCATAGTGCTGTTTGGCAGAGAAAACATGTCCAGGTCCAACACTCCTATGTACAGCCCATTTGCCAAGCTATGTGAGGTGAAGAACATTTGCTCCTGCAGCATGTAGTAACCATGAGAAGCCTTATTTAAGATTTGGAGGATTCAACGGAGCATAACATTTCCTGAAGGAAATTTTACAGCACTGCACAGGTGCTACTGCACTGCAGATAAAGAAGGATAATAGCAATAAGGGGACTTGAGATTCAGTGTTCCTTGAACACATGAAAAGACTTCAGAATATGCCTGCTACGCTTCATGTGTTTGACTGGCAAGCTGATGGTGTGACTGTGATTTCCCCACTGAACACACTGCTGCAGTCAGACTGCAGCAGAGGAGGAATTCCACTTGCATATCTCCTTGTGCATATTTGAGGCATTACAGCTGTGGCTTAGCAAACCAGGCAGCACAGGGCGGGGGGAGGCTGAGGAAGTGTCCTCTCTCACACCACATTTCTTTCCCAAGATCATGTATTACCTTTCATCAGTCACAACTCAAAACCTATTCATCAAAACCAGACAAAATAGCCCTTAGAAAAAAGTCCAGAGGGAACAGCTTTCCTGTAACAATCTGTAGTTTGCTGTACATTTCAGCCACAAATGCTCTTCATTCAGCCCAAAAGCTTTAGCTAGGACTATTAGATTATCACAAACAGCAAATAGAGACGGAGGTGTCATTAGTGGTGGGCAAAGGTAGGAAAATAATTGACTAAATTCTGTCCCTGTGATCCTGGCGGGTGACCCAAGATCCCTTCCATGTGCCAGGCACAGCTGAATCTTCCAAATGAATCCCATTCCCCAGCCCGTGCCCAGCAACGCCAGCCCCGTTGCACAGGTAAGGCCTGGCCACCACTGCAGCGCAGCTTCGCTAACGCTGTCTCCTTTCCCTGCTCTCCCGCTGGTGCAGAGTGGCCGGATTTCGTGAACAGCTACGCTTCCTGGTGGGCCTCCCACGTCCTGGACTGGCTCAAGTACGGGAAGCGCCTGCTCATCATCCACTACGAGGACCTGAAGCAGAGCCTCATCCCCACGCTGAAGGAAATGGTGGAGTTCCTGAACATGACGGTGACGGAGGACAGACTGCTCTGTGTAGAGAACAACAGGGACGGGAATTTCAAGCGGTCCGGTGCTAAGCAAAAGGATTTTGAGCCATTCACCCAGGAAATGAAAGATCTTATCAACAGATACATCCTGACAGTGGACGAGGCCCTGAGGGGAAGAAATTTCACAGGGCTGCCCAGAGAGTACGTGCCAAGATGATAGCCTGGTAGCACTCAGTACCGAGGTTAAAAACAAGATAATTTTTTCTTAAAAAAAATAAAGCTAAAAAACCCCACAAAAATAGTAATAAAACAGGAACAGAGCTTGATAGTCGTTAAAGATACTTGTGGAGTCTGCTGAGCAGTGCAAATTCTCCCACTTGAGGGTGTCCTTCAGAGCACTAAGTGCTCCAGAAGGCAAGTAATGAAGGATGGAAATTGGGTTATAAACCAGGGCGAAAAGCTGTTAGTGTCTACCTGCGTGTGCCCCTCCTGCACCAGCGGCTCAGAACCTTGCAGGTAGCAGCCCTGCTTCTGCTGCGGGCATCCTGCCCCGCTGCCACGACAGACCTGCCAGGGGCCGCATGGGCTCCCCCAGCACCACGCGGGACATGGATGTACAGAAAAGGGAAGGGGAAAAAAAAGCCTGAACACTGATGGGCAATTTTCATCTGAGCATTTAAGGAAGTCACTTTCTCCCAGTACAGCCTACGAGCTTCCCTCCGGGTTTGCTGGTCAGGTCGCCTGCCACAGCGGTGTCAGAGGCACAGGGGAAGAAGGTGCCTGTGTGCTGGGCAGGGGGTGCTTCAGGACCCACCCCAGGCTTCCCTGCATGGCCAGGGCCACCCGTGCTCCGTGGGGAGGTGAGCAGCCACAGCGTGCCCCCGCAGTGAAGTGACCTGGGACCTGTAGGACAGAACCTCAGCATGGCCAGAGGTGGGCTGGGTATCACCAGTGCCACAGAGACCCCAGACCCGGCCCCAGATGCAGAGGCAGCCTCAGAGGGGTGGGAGAGGAGGGACTGCGCCTGTGCCAGGGGCTCAGCACAGGTTTCGGCACCTCCATCTCTGTCACCAGTCACAGTGAGTCTGGGGAGACACCGGGGCCAAACGTCACCATACTCAGTGCACTTGGTGCTAGAAGCAACCATGGCCAGGCAGCACTGACCACCTGGGGAGGGGGCAGAAGGGATGAGCCCCAGCATAGGCAGGATCCCACCTCCCCTCCAGTCCCCAGAGGAGGACCAAGGTAGCCCAACTTGTCAAACATTCAGCTACTTACTGCTGCTCCCTGGAGCCGTGTGTGGTTTATCTGTGACTCACTGGATTCCCTGCAGCTCGTTTCACCCTGCACTGGGTTGTGTGTGTGCAGACGGGTTCAGCCTCCTGGTCCTGCCTGCAGGCAGGGGCTGCCAGAGCAGCATGGAGATGGTCAAACCACCCAGCCAAAGGGGCTGCCCTGCTGCGAGATGCTTCTGTTTGTGTGAAATAAAGGATTCCTTGAAAACTTGAGTGCAAATATTAGTTTTAATAAAACAACAAGTTTATATAAAGGGAGCCGGGCTGCCTCTGCATGTGTGTCATTGGTGCTTTAAAAACCCACAGGGCACGGAGCACACTTTGGCCTGAGTCTCTCCCTGCTTATGTCTGTGCTGAGGGCCAGCGGCTGGCGTGGGCCCTGCTGCAGGGCTGTCGTGCCCACAGCGCCCATCGCCAGCTCCCTCCGCAGCGCAGAGCCACAGGGAATGGAGCGGGACTGCTGCTGGGGTTGCTGTGTCCAGCTGCACACATCAGCCTGGTCATGCAGCAGCTCAGACCCTCACACACAAGCTGCCCACGTGAACCCTCCATGTGAAGCAGCGGCCAGAGTCTAAAACCTGCCACCAGGACTGAGAGGATTGAAGGCTCCAAGGAAGCAAATTGTTTTATCCAGCACAGATTTTGGACCCAATTTTACTGGGACTTGTCTGCTTTGTACCAGGTCGGGAGTGACACTCGCAATAGGTCTGCTAAAATCAGTCCAAGTAAGTTGCGTTTGGGACTGTCACACTCTAGATGCCTATAGGTGAACATTCAGTTTATTGAGTTATTTCTCCCCTTGCATCCATGTTAAGGAAACATAGGGGCAGCTGAAGAAAGCCACTAAAAATAAAGAATAAAACCAGTTCCCTGCGAGGCAGGTTTCCTACACTCAACAAGCTCTGTGCTTATCACACTGAGCTTTAATTAAGCAGGATGTTTTAGTCAAAAGAAAAGAGCTATCATGCCATTAAAAGCTGTGTTGATGTTCACTCCACTTACATTTCCCTTATTTTGTACCCAGCAGCAGCATATTAGAACCAGGAACACGCGTGCAATGCCCTCAAGCTTTCAGTTTTCTCCAGGAAGTTAAAGCGATGATGAGTCACGAGCAGAACAAGAACGAAACAGAGATGCTGCATTTGAAAAGGGAGAAGAGTTTAACGCTTGAATTTTCCAAAGTGAACGAAGCTGAAGTCCTGGAAAACTTTTACATGTAGGTGGGAGACAACCTCTCTCCATAGAGAGTCTGGGTCAGTATCTCAGAGATCTACTTGCTCCTCAAGTGCACTTGTACTCTTCTGTGGGGGGAAGAAGGTAAACTGTAGCAGGAACAAAGGGCATAATAGGTCAGAAAATGGTTTTGCTTCCTGGAAACACTGCAAAATAAAGCCTTTACAGCAGTACTAAAAAAGCACGAACGTCATCACCAGCCATTCTGCAGTGCTTTATTAATTTTCCATTAAACTCATTTCTACTAAAACCTATTATTCACTGCTAAGACCAAGCTACTACTCTACTACAGCAACATTAACCTCCATAAAATAATTAAAGGATGGATTATCAGCATAAGACCTTATGTGACACCTCTCTGGAACCTAATGTTTCTTTCAATGGCCTGGAATATAATGAGATGTTCAAATATAGAAAGATGAGTTACGGCTTTTCGCAGTTGTGGCATTTATTCAGCCAGAAAGACACAACTTCTCAACTGCATTACTTTTAATTTACTTTTGACCCTGGTAGTTACGAGCAATCTTTAAGGAACCAGCCCTTTGATTCTCCTTTTTATATTGGCATTTAATTACTCCAACAAATTTCCAGATGTACAAATTATAATGGGCTCTAAATCAGTTCTTCCCCTTTGAACCACAACATCTCATTGGAAGGCAATTTTTAGCCTTCTTCGTACTCAGACCAGCAAACCCATCTCTCTCTCAGCATTTGCTCCTGTTCCATACAGCATCTGTTTACCTCCAATTACTGATTCTCGGGTCAGAGGTTTCCCCTGTGGCAGTGCTCAGCCCGGACACAACCCACGGGCCTTGCCAGGGGCACCACAGTGATATTTTGGTGACAAACACAGGAACTCACACACACATCATCATTCATAGCTGCATATTTTTGACCAAGCCATCTGTAATAGCAGCATACAGAAGAATGGCTGCTCTTAAGCCGCATGAAATGGTGTCAAGCCCTCCCATAAGTGAAGAGAGATATAATTAGAGTGCATTATTAAAATGAAATGTTTTATGCAATAGTTCGGATGGTGCGATAGGCCCAGGATTTTTAAATGAAATCAATTCTAATTGATGCTATCATTTCATCAGGCCGG
This sequence comes from Nestor notabilis, assembly GCF_000696875.1. Lineage (NCBI taxonomy): Eukaryota > Metazoa > Chordata > Aves > Psittaciformes > Psittacidae > Nestor > Nestor notabilis. Next base: position 12,870 of record NW_009925596.1, on the reverse strand, counting down.
TCCCTCTCCCACACACCACAGAGCTGCATCCCTCCCCTCAGTTTGGAGCCAGCCTGTGCTCTCTCCGCCCAGGGAGGGTGGCCGCAGGCACCAGGCTGGCTCCTGCCCACCTGAGGGCACCAGGCAGGACTTTTCTGAGGTTCAAGGCTCACCAAAGCCTTGGCTGGGCACCTCCAGTCCTGCCCCACGTGGCTGTTGCTGCTTCTACCCTCCAGCAGTGCCACCCATAAAGCCCTAAGGCCTCTAGCAGCAGATGCGATGCAATTGCAGGCTCTTACATTTATTGAAAAGGGGAATCATTTTCTCATGGGGACCGTAGTGGAGAGATCTTTTGAGGTCAGTTCTGCACCAGTGGGGTGGGTCAGAAGAAATACCGTGCAGCTGGAGCAGTTCCTGCAGATACGCACTGACTGGATTACAAGCAATTATCCCAAAACCACTGCAGAGGCAGACCAAACGATCCCAGCCTTTGGATTTCTAAGATATGTCAAACGTCTGCATAAACCTATAATGCTTCTAGAATAAAGCACTAAGCACTGCCTTAGCAAAATCATACAGCTCATTTCATAGAAGCAAATTCATGTCACAATGGATTAAAAAAATACAGAGACGGAAACAATTTAAAGGAAACACCTTGCTAATGACAAGAACACTTCTCTGACGAGTAGGGTTATAAAGGAGCGGTGTGAAGTAAAACTGCATCCTTCATGAAGCATCAAATACGCTGGAAAAGAAATCAAATCTTCCACGCTGGCTTCCCTGTTAAAGTGATGCTCTGGAAAATTGTCAGGTATGTGCATGTGTGACCGCACGGGCGGCAGGCACCACGACCTTGGCTTATCCAGCCTCCAGCCCCTGCAGCCGCAGCCAGGAGCACCCAGCACTGCACGGAGCACCCAGCGCCACAGGGCAGGGCGCAGCCGCCGCACCCCGACACGGCAGTTGTGTCCTAGAACACTGTGCAGAACATCTGTTTTCTTCACAGTCACTCATTTAAATGGATTCCACTGTGCCCGTTTTATGCCTCTCTCCGTTCCAGCAGAGGCTAAATTAAGCTTTGAAGTTTACTGAGAAATCCTAATGGCATAAAACTTCAATGCCATTTCCTGAATTCCAGGGAATTAAAGAAAGGGGGAGAGCAACAGAAAAGAAACCCCTCTTCTCCTTTATTGTTTTCTACAGCTTGAGCCTGAAATGACAGACTTTGAAAATAACCTTATGACCTCACTTTATGCATTATTCATATAAACTAAGACATGTAAATATAGTTTTCAACGGTTAAAATAAAACTTCTTTCCTATACAGGTTACAATTATTTAATATTATGACACAGCAACTTACATCATTAATATTCATATTAAACAGCAGGTAGGGGGAAAAAGTGACCCAAAATGAGCATGTACTTTTCTCCTCAGTATGTAACATCTACACATTGCCCAGAAAACTGGCAGACTACAAACGTGCGGAAGGTTTTCCAGAAAGGAGGGACGAATCATGTTTTGCATACAGCTGTGTAGCTGCCAGTTTGCCTTTGACTAAGTATGGAGTCTGTCAAAATATCTATTTGCAAGGGTTTTCCTGGCATGGCAATAGTCTTAGGGGATCAAGTACCGGCAGTATTTCAGTTTTCAGGAATAATAATGACAATTTAGTCCCAATCAGATGATAAATTAAGGGTTTGTATTCAATTACTACAACAATATGGATGTACCTGGAGGGTACCCAGTATACATAAGCCTGGACTAATTTAAGCCTGTGTCCTCCTGTACTGCAGAACTTGTGTAGAACTGCGTGCCACAGGAAAACCTGGAGGTGCTGTGGAGTTCAGACAAAATACTTGTCTCAAGGAGCAGGTCTGATGATGGAGAAATCTTTTTCAATTATTGTGTCTTTTTATAATAAGTCGCCCACATTTTGGGTCTTTTTTCCCCTCCCCTCCTAAAAAACTCCTCTGGTGTAAGTAAGCCAAGCCCAGCCCAGCCCCTGGCCCTGGCACAGTGCAAGGAGGGGTAGGAGGACCAGGGGGATGCTCCCTGAAGAACATACATGGATTGTAGACAGCCTGTTATGTTACTTGTTTTATGGCACATTCACTACCAAGAAGGTCAACCTGGTATAAATTAGAAAAAACTGCCTTTCCTACTCAAGGTACAGGGAAGTTAAAGGATGAAATTTACTTTCAAACCAAATGGCAGCACCAGCCCTTTCACTTTCCAGTCTGCTAAGGTCAATTTCAAATGTTTAAATTGAGCTGTATTAGTTCAGAAGGCCAATAAAGACCCATTTGCAAGACTGGGTTTCTCCCATAACATCAGGATCCTCAGCACAAGAGAGGCTCTCCCACAGCATCTTAGCTGCAAGAGGCATTTCAACAACAGCCCCAATTATCCCATCTAGTGCTGTTACCTTGAGACCTCAAGCTTTTCCTGTGCACAGCACCCCTCACAGCACCCTCCAGTATCACCGAGTCCATCACTGCAGATGGACACTAATGTGTAAGGCATCGGGCATGTTATGAGGGTCAGACAGCCCAGCTTAGCCCACCTGGATCTGCTTAACCCAGTGTCAGCTCCTTTCCATCCGGCCCCTCACGGCTAAGCCGGGGATCCCTGTAGTGACTCATGCAGCAGAAAATGCCTTGGAACATCAGCAGCGTGACACACACAGGAGGAAGAAAAGGTTCCTGTGAAGGTGCTCACTTGTCACTGTCTCAGCGAGAAGAGTTTACTGTAAGATTACATTAAAATTCATCATGACTAATTCTCAAGTTCAGTATGAAACATAATGGGCATTTTCTAACCCTTTTTGTCTATAGCAACTCTGTTCTCACCTGGACGTCCCCAACACGCATACAAGAAAAGCACACAAAAGGGACAGTAACAGCTTGTGATTAAAACCTTCATGGCCTGCACAAAGTACGTGTGGTGAACACATATAAAACTGCTGAATGTGAGAATCCATGTTTCTGCTATACACAAGTGAGTCGGGAGAAAGAGAGAGGAGCAAAGTAATAATGACAGGCTGCACAACTTAGCAAGTCCCTAAAGACCCTGGCACGGCTGTGGATGGAGCAATTCCCAACACTAAATTGCTATAAAG
>NW_009925596.1:7120-9740 GCF_000696875.1 Nestor notabilis | reverse complement strand
GAAAGTCATGAAGATTTCATGGGAACTGAAAGAAATTACATTCTCAAGTGTGACTGTAACAAACCAAACAAAAAAAGAAAAACCCATCAGGGCAGATCAGTCCTCTTCATATCTTGAGGCATCAACTAAAAACTACTCAAAACCCAAAATACCTCTGCAAATTCTGTGCTCTCTTGGCAATGTCAAAGGTACCATTTCACCCACCACTGTCACCATTAAATGTCCTTATTGAAGGACAAAACAGGCCTAAAGCTTTGACCATGCATTCATTTCTTCTAATGTTCATTCAGAACAGAAAGGGACAAGACCTTCTGCCTTTGACAACTCTTTACCATCTGTGAACAGGATTAATCCTAATTGCCAGGGACAGAAATCCTGTTAGGCTCTCCAGCCCAGCAATTTGATAGCACAGGATATTCCCCCAGGCTTCTAGGTTATTATCTAGTGCTTTGTTTAGTGTGTCTGTGAGTTTTGTGTGAATGTCCATAACTAGCACCCAGGCACCTCTCCACTTAATTACATTGCTAAGAAAGATCAATAAATATCATGGACCCTTCAGTTCTCCCAATTCAAGTCACTTAGACAACACTAGGCCAGTGGGAAGGTATCAGATGCCAACAAGAACATCCTGCATCCTCTTCCTGCTCTGGCAAAAACTGCTTATGGGAAAAGGCCATGGCCAAAGTGTCCCAAATTAAGCAAATAGACTTTGTGGGAAGCAAAAATAAATAAATAAGAGTGCCAAAGCAGCATCCATGGAAAAAGATCTGGATTAGTTCCAAGTGTGTTAGCTTTACCAATTCAGTTTATGGTTGTCTGATTTTTAAGCAACTGAAAGTGAAGCAATGCCCTTTCTGGGCCCATTTTCTTCCTCAGACTAATTACATTCATGCACACACAAATTGGCCTTTCATCTCGCATTTAAAGTGGCGGCAATATGAGAGTAAAGAGATTAAAATCTCAAATTTCTTCTGGGACAGGAAACAGAATCTTCTGCTGATACCTACAGCAGCATCAAAATTAAGCTCCAAGCTCTTTTAAACATCAGGGTGCGTTACAAACGCTTATACAACCTCTATCTGCTCTCCACGTACAGTAGGCACAGCAAAATCCTTTTCAAAGTACTTTCTGCATTACGTGACCAAGGTCTGTTAATGTTTTATTTGCTATTGCTGTAAATACACGGCCAGTCAGAATTAGAACAGAAGATGCGAATGGCGCACTGATTTCTCTGGAGTTGCACAAGGATCACTCTTGGTTTACAGGATAACCACAACCCTGGATCAGCACGCTTCTTTCAAGTTAGAAAAGCCAAAATGCTTCATTTTAGCGCACCCTGTGAGATAGATGCCAAGTGTAAATATGGCCAAGTTGCAAATTGCTAGAACATTAGCATATATGCAAAATACCTTTAATCGGAACCATGCAGAGTGGAACTTCCAAAACAACTTGTTTCCACAGCATTTTAGGAGACCAATATTGCTATTTGCACTCAACTAATTTCCAAATATAAAAATAGGCCTGAACCAACAGCACTGAGAAGTAAAAGTCACACAGTAACAGAGCAACAATGGTCAATCCTGCCCATTTTATCTGTCCTGGGAGCACAATAAAGCTTTAATAAATAAAGAGCAGAATGAAAAATGAGAATGGCTTTTATTTAACTAATCTAAGAATTAATTAAGATAAAGATTTGCTGTCAGTTGTGAGCATCAGACACACACAACATTATTCTAATAGTTGCTTATTACATTATTTTTCTGCTAGAATGCAATATTGATTGGAAATCCTTGGGATGGAACAAATTGAATATTTGAGCAAATTTAACAACTGTTTACTTACAAATGCAGACACTTATTGTTTCATTTGGAATTAATTTACAGGCAAGTTGGAGACACTGGCAAAGAGGGGTCAGTGCAGCCACAGGTCAGAGCGGTCAGACTGAGCCTGGGCTGTGTGTCACTGCACGGGGGACCCAGCACAGCCATGTGAGCCAGAGTGTTCTGCTGGCACAGCACCACCTCTCTGGTAACCAGCCCTGCTGAGCAGAGGGTCACCAGCACCTCGCTCTGCACAGATGCAGATCACCGAGAGCCACACGGTGCTGAGCTGACAGCAGAGAAACCTACAGAAATAGTGACAACACCCAGAGAGCAGGGACCCTCCATCTGCAGCTACAGAATCCACTGCCCCTTGGGCTCAGATTTATGGATTCCACAGCTACAACTCAGGTGGTGCTGAGGGCTCAGGGCTTTTGCTTGTCCTCATTGAGTAAAACACTTTCCAAGCAGCTTGCAGAAGGAAAAAAACCAACCCACACGCACAGCAGGAGAAGAAGATTCCCCTTGGTTCTTAGCACATGTTTCACATGAAACATGTCAGTCCTGACCCTGGAGAACCTCCTCTGCCACAGCAGCACGACTTGGCCTACATGTCCGCTTTGATCAGTATTACTAAGAGCACAGAACAGCATTCCTCCTTCCAGTGGGGCTGCCTCCAGGTCTGAAACCAGTCAGTGCACATATTTAAATTGGAAACAATAGCACACACACTCTATAAATAATTTCCATTGTGTCAGCATATGCAGAAAGCTCAGGAGGCAGCTAAAGCCTCTGAAAGT
>NW_009925596.1:0-7089 GCF_000696875.1 Nestor notabilis | reverse complement strand
ATTCCTGCTTTCTTAGGTTTTCATTCCTGTATTATTTATGTTGATTTCAAATTTACTGATATTACCAAGCCTGATTGCAGACCTCTAAATTAAACAAGTATCTGCAAGGTAGAAGGGGGTGGAAGTTAACAGAACAATACCACAACGTACTAACTGGCTTGTTTTATGAGCTATACATAAATACAGATTTTGTTTCAAACACGCCACAGAGACCTGAAGACTGGCTTCTTCTTGCCCAAAGCAGACTGAAAACTTCCTCCCCATTTCAACCTAGCTGTTGAACCTGGACACCACAGCAGCACCAGAGTCCCCAGCCACAGCCCTGCGCCGCACGGGTGCGGAGAGAATGGTGTCTGCCCGCTGGCTCCCTCCACCATCAGACCTTGGTTTGTAGGCGGTAACACAGCAAAGAGGCAATACGAGGAAAGGCAGAGAAGAGACAGTGGATGGGTGCCCCAGCATCCCCTTCCAGCTCATGGAAGAAAACACTAATGTGACCACTTCCGAAGAAGCTGAAATGCCCCGTCACTGCTGCAGCAGGATTGCAAACGGCCGCTCTGAGTATTCCTAAGGATTCAGTCTTATAGGGAGCAAAAACAATGAAAAAGGAAAAAGGAGACGAGCAAGCAGGTTTGTTGTAGCAGTTTGCCTCAATGCAGGCTTTAAACCCCCAATTTATCTCTATCGTTGCCAACATTTATCTTAATCTGTCGCTCTGTCTCTTTCTTACTGTTCAGAATCCCAGAAGGATAAGGAGCTGATATACATAAAGAACTGAATTTCAATTAGCACAGGCTCTTGCTAATTTTTCCAGCACACCACTAGAAAACTTTAACTCGCTCTTTTCTCATTGCTGAGCCCCTGGAGAAAATGCTTCGACATATTTATTTTTTCTGCAAGGTGGTATTTATCACCTGCCGTGGCTGTGTCAATGCCAGGAAGGTTTGCAAGCAACGCCTCCATCTTCCACCTTCCCAGAAGTAAATAGTTCAATTAAAATGAGAAGCAATTTAGATATTATCATGAGGTTACTAGATTTAAATAATGCCCCAGCTGCACAGCACCTTGTTCTTGTTTGGATCATCATTTTAAAGGAGAACACACAATACTAACTAAACACACATATTCTATGTTCTTTAGACACAACAGCATGCACAGGACACGTGAAAAGCACAGGTTTTTCTGGGGAAGTGACATCTGTGGCATGTTTAAGCAGAGCCATGGGTGTGTTCATAGGTAAAGACAGGATGAGCCGGTAACACCAGAGCAGCTCCCAAGGAAGGGGCTGCAGGAGGGGCTGCTGGAAACCCTGCTCCAAGGGACCCCTCTGATTCCCCCAAGCCAGCGACACCAAGCTTCTCATCACTGCTAGCAAGGACCTGTATCCTACCAACCCAGCAGCTACAGCCAACAGCCAAGAACTCACCCAACACGTCATGTACAGCAACAGCTGAATTCCCAAGCACAAACTGCCTTTTGACAGTCATTGGAAGGTTTGTTGTGCTGTCCTAGTGAATCCGAGCCTTTGCTCTGACTGAACACTTTCCTGAGGCTGAGCAACAAAGAAACAAGAACATTTTACTTACAGAGCCAAGCCAAGACCCAACAAACACGTGAGAGCCAGCAATCCTGAGGTCGTCCTGCTGCTGCTGCGGGTCGTGAGCTAGCCCTGGCACCACCATCATCTTACCACCTCCTCCACCCCACCACAGCTGCACCTTGTTTAGGAGGGGACCTGCCCTGGCTCTGGAGGCCATTGGGGCTGTTCTCACCTCTGCAGCACAGTTGGTGCACCAGAACACAAGGAACCATTTCCAAAGTGAATAAATCAGTTAATCCTGACTGGTAAGAGAAAGGGAAATCCCCCCTCCCTGATGAAGGACCAAAAGCAGGAGTGGGAACTTTTTGATATGGTGTTATTAATAACTCTTGCTGATATTCTTCCTGGGCTTTGTTAAGCCGGTGTCTCGTGGTGGTTGTAGCTCAAGTACTTGTATCACTTCATTTTGGTTTCTTCGTCTACCTCCATAGCCATGATGTGTCCTGCCAAGGGGCAAGGAGAGATGCTCTAGGATGGGTGCTGATGCCCAAGGGACCAGACACATCCAGGCTGCTGGCCACAGAGGGGAGCGGACCCATGGGGGTCTGTGGTGGGGGTGTGCCAGGGAAAAGAGGAGGAATTGCTCCATGCTGGTGTAGCTGATGAACAGTGAAAATCACCAGCCCCGTGCTGACCCTGAGGCTGAACCCAAATACAACTTTCAGTTTCAGCCAGTTTTGTTACAGTAGTGGAAACAAACAGAGCCCCAGCCTGGGGAAAGAAAACAAACCAAGTCAATTAATGAGGCCACGCAGAGCTTTCTCTCCTGGCTTTGTTTTCTCCCAAATTAGAAACAGCCTTTTGAAGTTTTTTTGTCACTGAACGATGTTGCCTTTCTAAGAAGTCAATCTAGAAATAGCTGCACTGCTGTCTGACAAGCTGAAAGGCTCTCCAGCATCCGTGCGCACTTTGCGTCCCTCCTGTGTGCTACTAATTCATCAATCCCCTGTATGTGCATTTGGTCTCCCCATAAAGTAGTGCTTTCTATCTTCTGAGTTTCTGTTTAAATAAAGCAAACAAGACTGTACAAAAAAGCCCATGCTTGTCCTCAGCTTCAAAGATCATGTGTCTCTATCTTGAAACCATAATTCACCACATCATTGAGAAAGCCACTCTAAAGGAATTATATTTTTCCTTTGTGAAATCCTTCTTTTTATACCTCTTAATTCTTACGGCAACGTGAAAGGGGTGTGAATGATCCTCCAGTTTTGGTGTTTCCTTTTGGCAAGACCTGGGAGCAGAGCCGCTGCTGTATGTGGTGCTGCCGCAGGGGACGGGGGTTTGTGTCTGTCCTGGTACAAACCAGGACATTTACGTCACCGCCTCCCTCCCGCTAACACCAGCACGGAAGCCTATGGACTGCTCCTAGCGTGCGAGTTACACGCACACATAACCTTTGCAAGATGCTTTTCATTACCCACATGCCCATTACTCCCTTTCTGTACAGTGCTTAGACTTGGGGCAATACTGCCAGGAGCCTTCCTGTCAACACCTGGATTAAATCACTTTTAACAAAAGCCATAAATGGTTTTTAAGAGTCACGAGCATGTCTCCAGCAATCGATAAAACAAACTCGTATTAACCGTGGAAAGGCTCCAAACACAGGAGATGGTCAGGCTGGATTCCCTACGTGTCAGGCATGTGCACTTTGAGCATCCTGTGGTCTGCAAACAGACTTTGGGAAGAAGCCAGAAAGCTTACAAAAGAATGACTCCATTAGTCCAAAGGTAACATGAAGGCACCATATATACTCTATATTCACCAAGGTATGTGAAAGGATGCAGCCAGCAGCTGTTAAATGGTAAATGGGGCATTTGGAAATAGATTTGAAGAATACTCCTGAGAAAAGAGTCTCCAGCTTGAGAGCTGCACTGAGACATTAATGGAACTAAGCTAACCTAACAGCCATTAAGAGGCAACATCAAAGAAGCAGTGACACAGCCTGACCTTCCTGGGACCAAAAATGGTCTCCTTGGTTTCCTCTGAATTTGATTTTAAACTGAAAGCCCATTGTTAGCTCCTCTTCAGCTTCTGGCGGTCTTTTGTTCTCCAGATTCTGCATCTTGTGATTTTAAACTTTACTTGGCTTTTCCCTTATATCCCAGTGCACTTTTCACACTGAATCCTAACAGCAACTTCTGCAAAGGAACAGTTTGATGCAGAAGTTGAAAGGCTGCAGAACCGGGGCTGGAGTTGCGCCCTGAAAGTCTATGGGCAAGAGAGACAAAATGTGTTTAAAGGATGACACACAGGCTCAGGTCACTGGTTCCAACCCCCCCATCTTGTGAACATCTCCCTGGCAGCAAGATGCTGCAGAACCAGACCAGGAGCCACGAGCAGTGCTGGCATTCTGCAAAGCAGGAAAAATGTGCCAGCAGCCTCGTACAGCCTGGCAGGGGTTTGCCAGCCAGGGGCAAAAAAAGGTCTAAACCCAGCAGGGGTCTAAAAAGCCAGCCCCTTACCTTTGCAACCCATGAAACGGAGACAGTCTTTCCACCCACAGAATAAGGTTCTACAAACAGCCCTGTCTGCTTGTGGCGCTGGATGCTCCCCACACAGTCCCTGGGCTGTCACTGCTCTCTGCTTGCCCATTTCCTCCCTGTTCCCACCAGTGCCCAAGAGCTTGGTTCCCATCAGGAGAGCACCCACAAAGGGCCCCACGCAGGACAGATGACAGGAGGTTACAGAGAGGGTCCGCTGGCCCGGTTGCTTTGAGGACATCAGCCCCAGGAGCCCAGAGGTCTGGCTGCTGCTCCCACAGCAGGGACCAGGGCCTGGGTCACTGCAGCAGCTCTGGGTGCAGGCTCTGCCTGCAGCTCTGCTCCGGGAAACCCGCGCCACGTGGCTGGTGCCAGGCAGGAATGTTGCCCTTATTGTCAGAGACAACAACCTGTGAGGCACAAGCGCTTTCCTCCCAGCCACGGTTGGCAGTAAGGGAGAGGAGAGCGGCAGGGGGGGAATCCCACCCCCGGGAGGTGTCGTTGCTTTGGCAGCGCGGTGTTTTCCGTGCAAGGAGAGCTGTGGTGCCCGTGGCGCGCAGGGGCCTGCGGAGGAGCAGACGGCAGCAGGTTGTCATCAAAACTCTCTGCAGGCCAAAAAGGGGTTTGTTTTTTTTTAAATCTGTCTCTAGGAGCGAATCTCATGAACCAGGCACAGAATCACCTCCAGGGGAGCAAATTACACAGCGACCTGCTTATCCCTTAAAAGGGGTCTGTTTGGGTTGGGTTTCCACCCTTTTGTTGTTCTTCTGCTTCATGGGCTTTGTGGCAAAAGGAAGTGAAAGGGAAGATGGGGAAGCAGCTATGCTGCTGCTGAGACCATCTCAGTAGAAAGCAGCAGGGAGAGCTATTCCCCACACACGTTCATCTGTGAACCCCTGAAGGTGTTAGTGAAGACAAAACTACGTTTGTTGTGGCAAAGATCAGGCATGTTAAAAGATAAAACTTCTGCTCCATTTCTGTTGGGAAGACGAGTGCCACAGAGCCCTCAAAGACCCGTTTCCCCAGAAACTCTTTCGGTCATCCAGGCTGTTGAATCCAAACCCCAAAAGAGACTACAGAGCATCGATTTGATCTGGGACAAGGCTAAAAATATGGGTATTCAAATTATGATCAAATGGTGCTTGAAGAAACCATGCCAGTAAGTTTGGAGAGCTTTTGTTTCTTTCAAGGCCAGATAAAAAGCATCTCATTCTCTGCTCTCGCTGCCACTGAATTCACTCGAGTTTTGCCATAAAGTTATATGGCCCAGGAGTCTGTCATCCTGCTGTTCTAGTGCTGTCAAGGACCATTTCTTGAGCTGGTAAAAGTCAGCATCATTCTCTCAACTTCAAACAGATTTCTTTTGGTTTATCAACTGCTGAGGATCATCTCCTTCAGCCATTTCAGGGTAATAAAAAGGTTGTTTAAAAAACCCATTACGAGTGATAAACAGTCCATGCAAGGAAACGTTAAAACAGATTTCTAAGTGCAAGCTGTAAGTCTGAAGAGATGCCTTAATGATAGTTTTATATTGCTATTTGTGCAATAAAACAGACAAGGGAGTCATGAAATGACTTGGGTTCGGATACACAAAAGGGCAAGTAGAGGGGAAAGCACTGCACTGACAGAGCACAGATTTCAGAGGAATTTCACGATAATGAGATTAGCAAGAGAAACGTGGTATCACAGCAGTTACAGTCACTACCTGCTCCAGAAGGGCCAAGCAGAAGGAAGTGGAGGACCTACTTGTCAGCTCTGTGTGAAACAGCCATGAGAATTAAAAAGGCTGCATTAACTTACACCATTAGACATGCCAGATGTTGTATGCAATAATGTTATGGAGGAACATAAACCAAATATTCATGGAAATGACATGTGCTCATGTGCTTTGTCCAATATCCCATCCAAACGCACCAGAGCAGTTAGACCCAAAAGCCGTCGCTGATGAGAGGGGCAGATGGTGATTTTCATTTTGCAGGGATTAGCGTATTGGCAACAGGCAAGGTTCAAAGACATGGTTTTCCTTGAGCTTTAGAAAAATATCCACAAGCAGTAATGTTAGATTGGTTTTTCTGCTTGTGGCTTTGCCCCATGTGATACCCATGTTACTGCAGAACAAACCGTCTGTGTCCTGTGAGTTGAGTTTTGAACTAATTCAGGAGCTCCCTGTACTTCTGTTGAAGTTCTCCATGTCAAGGGATGGCGCAGGCTCAGCCCACCCTGTCTCTCTGCTCTGGATGAACACAGCCCTGACTTTTTGCTAGCAGACCTGGGCTGGGTTTGTCCCTCCGGACCAGGACAGCTGTAGCACAGGAAATTACCTCTCAGCCTCACCATGGGATGCAGCTTTACATCAAAAAGCCTCATATGATAAAACTAAGGTCTGTTGATAACTGCAGGCTTCTAACTCTGTTAGGAGTAACAGTATAACAACTGCCAAAACAGCTCCCATTCTCCAGGAAGAATTTGTAATCACCTTGAAGGAGGAGGTATCAATAATTCTGCTGGTTTAATACCCAGCACAGACAAGGTCACCCTCATATTTGTGTTTTGGCCAGTCACAGTGACGGCATCACCTGAACAGAGCCAAGTTGGGCTTTCACAAGCAACAAAACCTCCATCAAACCCCACCAGAGGAGGTGAACAAATACTGTAATGCTTTGGGCCAAGTGTGAGCCCCGAGAACCTGAGCAATGGAGGCAGGAGAGGTAAAGCCCCACAGAGCCGTGGGTGCCAGCTCAGACTGGCCAAGGTGATCCCAGCACCTGCAAATTCAGAGGCTGCCAAGAGATCTGGCAGGCCTGAGGCAAACAACATGCTCCACAAGAGTCAGCCAAATACAACGTCCAAGGCCAAATTCCCAGGTAATCTGAATCAGCCACGGATTTGGCAGAAGCACACTGACTTCTGGGAACCTCCTTGCACGGATGATGCCAGAGAGGCCAAGAATGTTGTCACTTTGCCACGAGCCCACTTTGGCCAGACAAGGCCAGTGACAGGGCTCCCTTC
>NW_009925595.1:161693-163747 GCF_000696875.1 Nestor notabilis | reverse complement strand
TTACATTTATCATTATATACAAATATATATATATTATATAGGTATATTGCAGAGGAGCCTGCACATCTCCATTATAACTTCACTTATCTGTATAACCAGTGGTATCTTGTGGTTTGTATTACAGTATACTATAAAGTAAAAACGAAATCCCTCATAAACTACTTTAAATAAGATTCAGAATTGAGCTTGTGACAAATCTTCAAACAGATACATACATTTATGCAAGAGATTTACAATTCTAATGGTTCCTTCCTTTAGAGAATGTGAGATATATACACAAGCATCTTCTTTCCATCCTTGTCATATTCATCATGCTGTTCTATTTCTGGTTTCAATTACTTTCAGCAGTGAAGAGTGAGGAGATACATCAATTTATTTAGCAAGTTGGTAACATTGAGGCCAAATTAAAAGACACAGTTATATGCACTTGAACCTTAAAGATGTTTTACATCTAGTCATGGCTGTAATAATTTATTTAAACTCTTCCCTTCCTCCCTTCTGCCCCCCCACCCCAATCCAGATTATTACAGACTTTACATCTACCAGAAAAGAATTTTCCTATTTTCCAATATTCCTTAAAATTATTTACTTTTCTCTCATCCATTCTGACATTTTCAGTAAAAGTTCTTTTTCCCAAAATTAATCTAGACTTGTTACTCTAGCTTTGGAATAGGCAGTGGAATGAGCCTTCAATCTGTAAAATCTAACCCAATTCCTCAAAGACTTTGTATGTTTCCTAAAGACTGCATTCATTTTACAAGAGGCAGTAAGGTAACTGGAATTTTTACACATGCGTTAATATTTGTAGGAGTAAAGGTTAAAGTAGGCATGGTGTCCTTTATCCACCACAGAACCACGTCACAATCCTCTCACTGAAAAGCAGAGTGATGGTAATTATGTATCCACTACTGATGATGATTTGCTACTCTCTTTGAAAATTACTATTAATATTCAAGTAAGAAATTAGGTGAATTTTCAGTTAGCGTGTCTTCCAGAAAAACTCAGAGTTAACAAAGACTCAATCTATTAGAAGACTAGAAATGCAGTAGTGTGCCTATCCTGACTTGAAAAGTTGCATGCATCAGTGTATTAATTTTGCATCATTTCTGACAAAATACAATGTATGACATATTGTGATTTTTATTTTAAACAAACCATTAAAAAGCAAACCTGGCCTAATACTGAAAATGTGTATCATACCTCATAGAAATCATAAAGAACATGGGATGAATTCTAGAATCATCTGAAAAATGACTATACACTTCCAAAACAGCTGTTCAAAGTATCAGGTTCTGAGTAAGTGAATGAAATGTAGTTTGAAAATCCTAAATAACAATAATTCATCAGTTTCACACCAAACAGTATTTATCCTGCTTCAGACTAAACTCAGAATTGCTAGATTTCTTACATTGGGAAAGTATATATTCAAGGTCAAACTTCTAGGCAAAAACAGTTTTTAGCCCTCAGTGTTATAAAACTGCACACACTAATTACGCTTGGGGTCCTAAAAAAGGCAAGTATACAAAGAATAAATGAATTTACAGATACCCATTTCCAGCAGCTATAGAATATATCCTGTAAGGAAGTCAACGAGGTTCCAGTGTCAGTACAAAAATTTTCCTGGAGAGTTAACATAAAGAGAAATCATACCGACAGCCCAAGAAGTTGCCTCTGACAGCCTCATGAAGCTTGTTTTGAGATTTGCAACACAAGTTTTAACACAAATAAGACATGTCATTTAATGTGTTAATATTTTGTATTTTTCAACAAGCTGTATGCTGTCTTTTGGAACACATTGAGATATTGGAACATGATCTATTAAAGAAATAAAAATAAGAATTAAGAATACGATGTTATATTGATGTCTAAATAGCCCAAAAGCTCTACTTCAACAGTTTTGCAGCAAAAAGAAACTTTCAGAGCATGTTTGGGAAATAAAGTAAAACTGCACATTATTACATGAAGCTTAACATTGATAGCAAATGACCCGTTTTTCTCCTCCTTTCCCATTCAGTTAATTACTGTTTTGGAACATTAAGGGCACTCGACTTTAT
>NW_009925595.1:94919-161662 GCF_000696875.1 Nestor notabilis | reverse complement strand
TAATTCGTGCTGATGATGAATCTGTCTAGAAAAGGATTTGATCTTTGAAGTTAGTGCTTCAATAGACAACTTAACAACAACACATCCTGTAAGTCACCTACCTCCTTGCCAATTTATTAAAAACCAAAGTGAATGTATGTTTCTTTCCACATCAAAACCTACTCTCTAGAATTTATGTGTGTGTGCACGTTAACGTAAACACTCACCTGGTAAATGTTCAGAGGTAGGCTTTGAGTGCCTTATTATAGGCAGGAGGGTATGAGAAAATAACAGCTTAGATTTCCATACAGATGCTATTCCAAAGCATTCCCAGGCTTTATTTTCTTTATAGGCAACTAAAATGCACACTGTCTCCAGGCACCAGCCATCTCCGAGTTGAAACACAGCAGCTGTTCAGCACTCGACAGCAGTGCCACAGTCAGAAAGGCCCGCTGACAAAAACATTTATTTTCCTCTGAGATAGCTGCATTTCAGCTTTTGATGAAGGTAAACCAGAGAAGCTAAATATAATTTGCAGGAGCCCTTTGATGCCTTGATTGCAAACATACGGCAATAAAGTCTGCTCTGTAATCTATACAGACAAAAAGTTAAGATAACTGAAAGAACGGTCTCTATATCACAAATATGAAAATAACGCACAGGAGGCTGCCTGCAAAAAATAGTCTAAGCCTACACCTAGATCATCTTAGGTGCAGAATAATCAATAAGACTAATATTTACCTTCTCTCAGTGCGCCACAGTAACATAACTCATCTCTAAATAACACAGAATCAATTCGATCCACTTGAAGCAGAACTCGTACGTGAATTACCACACCACTTGAGGAACGGTTCCCTAAATGGTTTTGAGAACTGCCATGGCAGTAGCTGTTTGCTAATTGCCCAGAGGATAGCTGGATCTGAACATAAAGTGGAAGCTCTTATGTACACCAATTATTCCTAAATAGTTCTGCATTTGAAATGGGTTTTATGAATGCCAGATATTTCAGAGAGTGTGCTATTCCAACGTTATCTAGAGAGAAACTATAGGAAGCCAGGTTACCTTTGTGGCTCCTCACCAAATACAGACAGGAGGCAGCATTTGCTGTAGTGTTCATTTACATGCACACATGCAGAGAGACACCCTGCAGGCACAGCACAGAAATCTGTTGGTATGGTCATGCTTCCTGCAATCTGGAAAACTTCCCTGGCACGTGAGAAAAGCTCAGTGCTGCATGGGACAGTTTTTGTAAGAAATCCAGGCCTGTAAGCACACTACAGGTCTCTCCATTCTCAAGGTTCCACATAGCTCCTGGTCCTGCTTCTCATCCTCCAAAACAGTTGCTAATTGGAGGCTAATTGACCGAAGGAGTTAGAAATCAAGCAATGACAGCGGGATTCATGTGCACACGCACACACACATTCTCCTCTGCTACCTGGTGTTGACAGGGCTTGCAGAGTGTAAGATTAAAGCATTAAGAGTCCACTGTAATGCATAGATCAGTTCACACTTCTCAAAGCTACTATCTCCAGTTGTCTGAAAATGAGGTATTACCAATAAGAAGGTGTCTGCCAGTGCCACCTGAACAGCTTTTCCTCACAGCTGCCAGTACTAAAATAAAACAATAGCCAACAGTCTGCAGCTCCAGGAGGCAGAAAGTTAGCACAGCACTAAAAGCCCTACTTGTCTCTCACTCAAAGACACCCTTCTTGGCAAATTCAAGTCAGTTACAAAAGTAAGTCTTCCAGCAAGGCTGAAGCAATTATTTTTGCTGTGGGAAAGTCCTTCTTAGTCTACATCATAATGTCATATCTCCATAGCTCTCAGACAATCACCATCTGCCTGGGTTTATGTGCCTCAGCCTATTCACAAATGGGGAATATGCTTAATTTATAGTCTGGATATGTATATGACTCAAAGTATGCAAGTTAAGAGAGTCCCACAAAATTTAATTAGAACTATGTACTTCTATCATTCAGGTGCGTATGAAATTTCCATTATTAGGATGCCTTAGAAACTACTTCATTTATAGTATATGGTGTACCATTTGGACATGTGCATTACAAAAATATATTGTCTTTTGTTACAAAAATGAAAAAAAAAAGGTTAAAAATCATGTTTAGAATGCTTTAAGAGCACTGCTGCATAATTAAACAATCAAATTTTAATTTTAAATTACTTTTAAGACAGCATTCAAAACATCTGTAAGATACATGGGTACTTAACAGCATCTTTTTGAATGACTACAAAGCTCTAGAGAAGATGTTGCCACCTTTGTGTCTATTAAAGTGCTATGATAAGTGCTAGTTATGATAAGCTTTTAGCCCAGCTGTTAGAGGAGCTGTCAGTTCATGGAGAAAACAGGTAATCAGAGTTGAAGGTTTAATGCAATAACAATTATCCCTTAATATATATCTTTTAGATCAAGTGAAACATACTCAAGTTTTCAGTACTTTGCTATCACGGATGAACTATGAAGAGCAAACAACTGAACAAGAGACTGTATCATGATTTCTAAGCAGCCTGCAAGAAATGTAGTGTTCAAACAGTTAAAAGTCCAGCCAGGCAGGATACTGCCCAAGAGAAGGGTAGAAGATTGGTAAGAATTTTTTATTTCCCCTAGTCTCTCATCCAGAAACAACCAAGTGATCAGCTTAACACAGGAAAAAATCAAAATGCTGCCTGTCCTGATGCTGTTATTGGAGTATCATGGCAGTTACTTCTGAATACTCAATGTCTGGTTGCAGGAATCATACCTTTTTCTGAAGCAGAACCTAGCTGCTGAGGAAATAAAGCTACAAAGAATCGGAAGGTGGCCCTCTCAAATACAGGCAAGCAGCTGTCTGTAAAACACTTAGTGGACCCTGAGGCAATATCCAGGAAAATGCTGGATAGGTAGAAAAAACAGGTATTTTAGTCACATGTAGTTTTGCTTCTGGAAAAAGGAAAACAACAGATGGCATTCTGGAGGTTATGACAACAATTCTAGAGCTATAGTAATTGCATAGAACCAATTTATACAGCGGGAATGACAGACACTGTTTTCGTATCACACTCCAGTATTCTCATGTTAGTAGAGATGCAATTAAGCACAAGAGACTGAGCTGCTCAAGTCCAGGTCAGATGAGAAAATTCCCATCTGCAGACACAGCAAAAACCCACATTTTACACTATATCCATTTGGTACTTAAATTTTGGAATTGGCTGACTGATTGCCTCATAACAGAAAAAGAACAGTTTGCTAGTCAGCACAGATACATCTGTATCTGTAAATTCAAAACCCTTCAGTGACATTCCCAGATATTGTCATCATCTGTGCTAGGAAGCTCTTAAAGCATTTTCTGACATGGGTTTGGCCTCTTCTCCTTGGACAACCCTAGGCCTTGTATGGTAGCTGGAATATTCTAGGGACTGCTTCTAGCAGGTGGTTTGAATGCAGCAATCATCTTGTGATGTTTAAGACATTTACTAGTAGTGTGTTGACAGCTGCCACCTCAGTACCCAGATGTTTAGTCTATATAATCATCCAACAATTTTTAATTCCTTCACAGTTAAATCCCATCTCTGAAGAGTTTTTCAGAGATGCATGATCCAAACATGTAGTGTTCCCTCCCACTTCTCCAAGTGTGATAATGAAGATGTTGAACCATTCACAGACTCCTTAAGAGTTGATATATCGTTTGAATTGGTGTTGTTTTACTATCCTCTGTGATATTACTGCACTTTGAACCTGGCATAACAGACAGAAAAAAAAAACCCATATTGTTTAAATAAAGTAGCTGTAATGAAAAATCTTATTACTAAAGCTGCTAAGATGAAATATTAGATATTCCCTCATGTAAAAAAACAGTACAACTGTTTTACAAACTCCACAGCCCAACCTGGCTTCAGCTCCTCCTGCAAATCTCTTCTGGGAAGGTACCTTATGGATATCATGTTTTGGAATTCCACGCAGTGTGCAGTAATAATAAAGATGCTCCCAACCCGTTAAAAATTCATCCAAGGCATCTTGCTGTGGACAATAGCCAATGAGAATGCCTTCAGAGCTGGCAGACAATATATCCATTTCAGACCTGTTTAAAGAAAAAGCAAAACCTTGAATGTTGTTTAAAGAAAAAGCAAAACCTTGAATGTTGTTTAAAAAACACACAGCCCTGGGTTTCAACCTTGGGATTACAGAGTCTCCCAAACAAAACCACTTACCCTCAAACTCCATAGGTAAAAGAGTTTGAATCTCTTCACTGTGATTACTTACCACAGAACCTCAAACACACAGTCCATGCTTCTTGTCCCTTCCAGGTTAGCACTGCCACCCATGTGTCACTATTCTAGCAGTGTGTGTATGAAGATGAACAGATCAACGCAGGAGGACAGATCTATGAGAATTGATTCTTGCCAGGTTTGCCTCCCTTACCTCTTTGGTAGATCCTGCTCTAAGGAGACATTTCAAAACCATACTGCCTGCATCACATTCAATAATGAAGGGGTGATAGTTGAGAGAGAAGGAAATGTTGCTGTGTATTCTTTATGCACCTGTGAGCACATATATGAATGCATGCATTCTCTGAACAAGAGTAAAACAAAATGAAGAATATTAAAGGCTAGTACATTAAAAGACAATACAGGAAAAAATATAAAATGATCCTGATTTAAGAGACTTTGGCCATCACTTGGTAGCTGCACAGCATTGCTTGAAATTACATTCAGTGCTAAGAAGCAAACTTGATTGCAAGGGTGTCTCATTACCCATAATGACACTAATCTATCCTATTTATTCCAACATCTAATTCCACATTCAATGATGCTGATTTCTGTGTACAGAAAAGACCTGTCAAAATTGAGATAGATACTTAATAAAAAATCTGAGCTTTGAAAGAAAAAGGGTTGTAAAAGGTTCTGAGTAACAGAATGGTTTTCCCCTTAATGGTTTTCTATATTTCTGGTTAAGAGAACTAGATACACAATTAATCATTTAGACACAAAGTAAATATGTTAGATGCAGGATTTACAAATAGCAGTACTAGTGAAAATACAAATATGTATCTCCTGCTAACAAGATTCAGGAGTCTGGAGAAAAAAAGAAAACACAAATTCTGCATTTTACATAATCAACCACAGCATCAAAATATATTTCAATGCTATCAAAAGGTAAGTTAACATGATTATGATGAACCTTGCTGGGGACTAATTAGAATTGTCCTCTGCTCTTAATGGCAAAGATAAAAATTTTAATATTTTTGTAGGTTTGGATGCTGCCAATGAAGTTAACTGCCTGTAGACATTTCTCTAGACAGAGACTTAGGAAAAAAGAAATAGATAATACAGGAAAGGGGTTAACAAAGTGTACTTCTTCAGTAATTTATATCCACTAATCGGTTATTTGAAATAATGTATATACAGAATTTTGCCAGCTCAGCCTCCAGCCATACCTAAATCAAATCAAATTGATTTTTTTAAGGTTATCTTTACCATAAAATATGGATTTATTAATGCTGATTTTTTTGCATAACCTGTCAGAAGCAATGGATTCTTTATTTAATGAACACGAACATACTGAAACACTATCCACAGTGAAATGCTATCTAGATTCTGCTGTACACAGAGAGATGTGTCTGAAGTTTGTTTTGCTAGGAAGATTCAGGCATAATAACAAGGTTTTCTTTTAGTGAAGCTGCTGTCTTTGAAGAACAAATCACACTCAGGGGCAATTTCAGGGACATTTACTCAGCATGAAGCCTGTAGCTGACCCTGTAGCTGGATAGAAACATCTAGTCTGGAATGGGTCCATACCATGAAGAACAAAAAATAAGTATTCATGGCTGCAAAAAATAACAGACATCTAATGCTCTTTAGCTAGAACTATATTAGACAGGAAATGAAAACACTGTGTCCCCAGTCCTAATTGTACAGATACGATTTTAGTGTTGTGCCGCCAGTAGAGCACACAGCCTTAGACAAACAATATCCCACTCACTGACCTTTAGCTTTCATAAAAGAAGAGTACAGAGACAATAGATAATTTAATATTCTTCCTCAATTTGGTCCTTATCTTGCAACTGCATCCATTAGTGCTGACCTTGAACACTTAAAGAGTTCCCATTAATAAAGAGATTCTAATGTATTTATTAAAGAACTCATGGACATATTTTTTTTTTTCCATCTCTGTTTCTCTCAAAGCAGAAAAAAATCTGACCAGAAGAGAAAAAAAAAAAAAAAAAAAAAAAAAGCCGTATAAGGATTCTGGTCTTTTATTCAGACATTTTTGGTATGTACAATGCAATGCCTATTCTTCCCTCTAGCCATATCACTGAGTAGATTTCCAAATCAAAAAGCTGGAGATCATCCTTTAGTTTTGTTCATCCAGGCCCTAAGCTTTTTTGAATACTGAAGAAATAGATGAAAGAAAAAACACAGCTTAATTCTTAATGATATTACATATTTTACAACAGAAAACTACCCTCATCTCTGGAAATTGATTTTCCTTGAAATTCAGTTAATCTCCCAGCTTTCATTTTCACGGGTCTCAATGAAATGAACATTTCAAGTAGTGATGGCATGATACCAGAAAGCATTTTCACTAAATGATATACTGTAAATGCATTTCTCTAAATTATATATTGTAAATGTTTTTCCCCTTTTTAAAAAATTCTGGTGCCATTCATTAAACCAGTTATGATCCTCTTCCCCCTTAACAAACATCTTCATATATGATGTTATCAGAATCAAATTTGAAATAGTGGGGGTTTAATATTTTCTGAAATATAGATTAGCATGCAGGAAAATGCTCAATTTTTTTTTTCTCAAGCTAGAGAAAAACAAATGTTTGTCTTCTGCACTTTTATTATCATGCTGGCATTCTTATTAGGTCATTCATATAAAAAACAGGACATACAGAAAGAAAAAAAACAGCTTGTTTTATAAGCAAAGAGAGAAAGAACAATGTATATACACATCTGAAGGAGGGTGTCAAGGGGATAGGGACAGACTTTTCTCGGTGGTGCCAGGCAACAGGACGAGAGGGAACAGGCACAAACTAAAGCACAGGAAGTTCAACCTGAACATGAGGAAGAACTTCTTTTCTATGAGGATGCCTGAATGTTATAATAGGTTGCCAAGAGAGGCCGAATATCTCCAGGGAAGGAGACTCCACAAGAGCCGTCTGGACGTAATCCTGAGTAATGTACTCTAAGTGACACTGCTTGATCAGGGACATTGGAGTAGATGACCTCTGGTAGTCCCAACCTTAACCATTCTGTGAAATAAGTAGGTATTCCAGTCCCTTTCAGCCTTTTCGTCCATAATATAAAAAGACTAAGTAAATGTTATCTTTAAATTCTGTTAGTAACTTCAGTTTCATACCCTGATAAAGTTAAGACATAGCACTAACATGGAACACACGTTTTCTCCTTCCTTGTGAAGACTTTACTTTTAGACTACATTGTTATGCTCAGTCACTGCTTTCAATTGCTATATAATTTTTCCTTTCAGATGGAACAGCTGCAACAGATGAAACCTAAAGAACATGTCCAGAAAACTTCATATATTGAACAAAATTTTAAAGTTGCAAAATTACATTTCTAGTACTCTTTCAGAAAAAGTCAATAAAGTGTATGGCAATCTCAAAAAAATAGCACAGTCTAGCACTTGAAGCATGGAAGATATTGTATTCCATCCCTTTCTAAGTGCTTTGGTCTCCATTTATACAATGAGATACTTTGGTGCAAATAATCCTGGAGGGTTCCAAAAGTTTGGACTGTTCATCTTACAGTTTTGTACTATCAATGAAAGAAACTTGCCAGACTTGCAAGATACTGAGGATAATAAACTAAACCTTGAGTGAACAAAGTTTTTGATTCAAAGTTGTTCCTCCACTGATAATTTTAAGGCCTTTTACATTGATCCATTTCTTTTGTGCATTGAAAGAAACCCTTGAAATCTGATTACAGCCCTGAAAGCTACATTTAGGTGGCATGAGGCACTCCTGTCAGAAAGCCTTTGCTAGCACTAAAAAGAAACCAAAACGCTGGAATGAGTGAGAATGATCTTGGACAAAAGCTGTTGCCTTCTCCCACCTGAACTGGACCTGTAGTTTTCAGAAGGAGAGACTGGTTATCGCAGAGACTGGATCTGGTTCTTATTTATTACAGTGGTTACCAGCAATGTATCTTATAGGTAGCTGTGGGCTGATCTTCAAAGGTATGCCTCAGTTTCAAGGTTACAGAGACAACTTAGTACTCTCACTATCAGCCTTATGATTGTTTATGGAAAAATTGTTTCACTATTGACTCCACTGTGCACTTTGTTTCACTTTTATATGCTTTTTTTGCAGTTTTTGAATGCAGTTAAAATAAAGGCAGTGATATATACGGTTCTGTAAATGGGTTCTGTAAAGAGATAAATTCCATTAATTAGTCAAAATGAAATATAAATGTACAAATTGCAAAAGCAGTTAGGCATTCCATTGTACTCTTAACTACAGACTCAATTCAGTGCATACTAATTAACATTATAAAAAAAAAGAAGGTTAAAATTTAATTAATGTAGCTATAACATAGTTATAATTAAGCTAACGGTGCCGATATACAGTGTAACAGCTATTTCAGCCATTGTATTGATGTAAATTTGTTCTGCCTTTCAAGTAAAGCTATTTAAATTACATTTTTAATTATTTATCAAGCTGAACATCATACCTATCAAAAGAGTCCAAATTCTAGCTATAAAGACTTATTTCAATTTCCACTCTTTGGAGAGCAGTTCTTTGGTCCTATGACTTTGTACTCCAACAATTGAGATGACTGACACTTAATGAAAACAGGATGGGAGGCTGCTGTCATGGAGGATCTCTCTGTGTATAATGAAGATGGAAATTCATGGGAAATAAATTAATTACATGAAGACTGCCAAGTGCTTCAGGCCTCGGTTGGGCAATTTATGAACAAAATGACACCCAGCTTATCTATTTCTTCTTCTACGCACCCCATAACAAGTGAGGCTTTGGTCTAAGTATGGACTTAAACTGAGCTCTATTCAGCAGACTACGACAGTAAAAACTGCAAAATGCAGAGTGCCAGAAAGGCACACAAATGACTAGTCATATTATTCATTATTGTACGTTGATCTTGACATGACGATTGCAGGGATTTTGACACTCTCTCTTCTAAGCTGTGTTTAGCCCTCCTCATTTGAGGGAGGATTTATGACATGGAGTCACTGCAGAAAGTTTAGACACAAATATGGAAAGAGAAAGAATACAAAGACTGGCTAATGTACACTCAAAAAACAAACAAACAAAAAGGAAAAGGTATACACTATCTGCTGATACATCAGCCCAGCAGAGGTTCAAAGACTATGAGGAGTCACTTTGTTCTCCTTTGTTTTACCACTTTGTTAAGTGTCATCTTTTTTTAGTACATACTTTACTTCTTTAAGCTATTTTACAGAAAAAAATAACAGAAAAAATGTTTACAGTTTTACACACTTTCATTTAGCCAGCTCATGAACTGGTGGCAATCTAGTTATGGCAGTAGAGATAAGCATAAGCTAATTTGAGACCATTTGTGCTCTTAAAGAGGAACAGCTGTGTTACAGAGAACACAGAAAACCCCTTCTAAATATCAAGCAGACCATACAGTTAACTATTATACATATTTAATCCTCACAACTCCTTTGCATGGATACTGTTCGAAAGCCAATTACGGTGTTCTAATGTCTTATAGCACCATACTTCATGAATACAGGTAAGCAAATTTTATTAAAATAGTCTCCTTTCTAGTCATTTTACTTTCTGGTTTTAATATTTCTGCCTTTTATGAAAGGGACTGCTGGTACTTCAGTATAAGTATTTTATTTCCACATCTTCCAAAGTAACTTTCAATGCTGCTGCTTTAGTACTCTTACATTGGGATTACAAATATCCCTAACATGGAGAGACTCTTTATATGATAATTATTTTTATGTTTCATTTGGACAGATATGTCACTGATAATGGCAAAATTAATGAGGTACACAAAATAATAAAAAAAGGAAAAGTCTCTTCTGCAGCTGCCACTTAAAAGTACATTTTTCTTATTTTCTTTAGGAGTCTAAGAGGTTCCCTGAATACAACTTGATTATCAATGTGTGAGGTTCTTTCTATGTAACCCCATGCACTTTCAAGATGTTTTAGGTTTAATTTCCCCAAACTCTACTTTGCAATTCAACAGGCATTTTTGAAAAAGCTCATCTTCCATTTCTAGTCCCCATGTTGTCCAAAGGTGCAAAAGCTGTCCTGTAAAATTCAAGGCTATTTTCAGTGCACTTTTCCCACAGAGACACTTCTGACTTAATTTTAAATTCAGTAGAATGATTACAATAATAATCTGGAAAATGTACGTATGGTTTTGTCTGGGGATTTTTGGAGGGGTTTTGGGATGGGTTTTTTTTTGGAAACCAGGAACTTTCAAGAATAGTTATTTAAGGAAACAGGAACTGTTATGAATTAAGGATTTTCTGCATGGAATTATATCAATAAGGTTCTCCAATACTTATATTATTATTTTGCATGCTCATTTCATTATTTAATCATGAAGAATGCACCAGGATCCATCAGATTATTGTATCCTGTCCTTACAGGGTCACAAGGGATAAAAGTTGTGTTCTTTCTGGTCAAACCCAACAGAGTTGCGATCTACATTTAAGCAGTTGCCCAAATTATTCATCATCAGTCACTGTCAGAGGTAATGTCTGAATGGAAGATGCTTCATGACATGCATTTTAAACAAAGAAATCTGGTTCTGCTGACCAGAAAATGGTTTGCAGCTGTGACCAGCAGCTGCTTTCTTCAGCTGACTCTCCTCTCTTCCTCTGCCAGGAATACCAGGTTTTTGAGCACACTACTGGAGTAAGGAGAAGACTTACCATGTAATCTCCCTTCCTTCATTTACCTCTGGTGTAAATATAAACCAATTCACTTCAAAGTCCCTAGGATGAGTAACTTTAGTCATGCCTCAACTGTTGAGGGGTTCTCCAGACCTGTTATGGTTACCATATCACCTATGGAAGAGTCAATGAATTTGGCCCGTAGTTATTTTCAGTAATTGAACAACACAATACACCACGATCTGCTTAACAGCAGTTGCCAAAATACAAAGCAAGGAAGAAAGTCAGGAATGACATAAATCTTTTCTCCCAGCCTTTAAGCTGTTTGTTTCCTCAAGTTTAGCTACTCTGTAACTGAAGCTCTTACTTTAGGTTGCCTTCTCAAGTTAGTGATAAATTGGAAGAACTTGGGGATATGGGGTTCATGCTCAATTTGACCACTTCAAACACATAAAAATCTGTAACCTGGACTGATACCACCGTAATATTCAGGGTGATAATTAGTGTTGTCAAGGGTATTTTGGACACTTAAATGCAAATCTCTAAGAACTAAGAACTTTACTTCCCCTCCAATTCTGCTAGGAAAAATGATAAAGGTTGGTTACATCTAACCCAGAAAGTCCATTATTCACTTATCACTCCATCAAAATCAGCCTCAATACCACCAACACTACCTCCTATATTTACAGAGCATATTGATCAAGTAATTAATTAATGTGTTTGAAGGACACGAGTGTCAGAAAACATTTTAAAATTATCCACTTGAAACACTGCTCATCAGCCTAAGCCTGGAAAGCTTTCAGTGCCGCACTAATGTGCGGTATGCTTAACTATATGTTAAGATTTTTGTTACGATTTTAAAAAGCTGCATGTTAAGACTTCCTAGAGTCTACTCTTTTGCTTCCAGACAAGTTTCTTCTTAATTAACAGAGCTGTCAAATGGAATTAAATAATGCTAAAATGCTTTCCTG
Organism: Nestor notabilis; assembly: GCF_000696875.1. Lineage (NCBI taxonomy): Eukaryota > Metazoa > Chordata > Aves > Psittaciformes > Psittacidae > Nestor > Nestor notabilis. The sequence goes on along the minus strand of NW_009925595.1, from coordinate 149,855 downwards.
CAGAGACTTAACAGCAATAAAGCAATATACATTTAAAAGGGAACAAAACAGGTCCTTAGAGTACAGTATAAGGGACTGAAGAAGTACTGAGTCTTTGATCATTAACATTATCAATTAGCACTATTCTGGTCAAATCCTGTGTTATTTACCCTGTAGGAGTCCTGATAACAGCACGTCCTGCAGATGGGATGATATCTCCAGTCAGCATCTTAAATGTTGTGCTTTTCCCAGCTCCATTTGTTCCCAGGAGTCCAAAACACTAACAGAGATCAAAATAAAATTAAAAAAAAAAAATAAAAAAAAAGAAGCAAAAGCAACCAGCTATGCTGAAAGAAATAATATTAATTCTTCAACAGTTTCTCACCCTTTCATATTTCTTATCATAAGTCACTATATATAGATATACTGTACCTGCATATTCCCTTTCCCATGGAAAACCAGTTTAAAAAAAAAAAAACAACAAACCCATATATATAATAATTTGATTACCTTCTAATTCCTAAAAGTGACTTATTTAGGATTCTATTCCTCCACTAAAAAACCTGCCCAGTAACTAAATGCATTATTTGTCCATATTATTAGTTCTAGATTTGGACCTGCCCAGACTACCAGTCCACAGAGTCAGTATTTCTCAGTTTCTCATGAGTGGCTTCACTCTGTAAAAGTGAATGTACAGATTGGTACCAAACAGCCAAGACACAAATTGACTCTGAACAGTTGTTTTAGGCCCCTAGCTGCAATGAATACATGTTTAAGCTAGGACAGGATCATACTAAGTCTACATATAGCACTTAAAAACTTCCAAAATATTCCTTTCATGAATTTTCTTATTGATTAATAGGCTCTAAACAGCAAAAACATCCTCCTGGTTACACCAGTTACCTTACAACTGATTTCTAACTGGCAGAACATCACTGGACCTAGGCTTCCATGCACCATTATCTCACATCTTCCAATTTAATATCTACAATTCTTAAAAACATCAAAATCATTAAATAAAAACCCCAACCCTAAATCAGAACCAAAAAACCCCAATCCAACAAGTAAATGCTGTTCTGAAATCTTAAGGATTTCCATATTCAGTATTAAATTTCAGTTTATTAAAATAGTATATTACTACATTACACTGTCTTGGTTTTGGCTGGGATAGAGTTAATTTTCTTCCTAGTAACTATATTAAAATATACTGTGATATTTGCCTTAGTGACAAATTCAGGATGCAGTCCACAGTTTACAATTGAGCTAGGTACATTTTGCACGATCTTTGGACATTGAACTGCTATGCTACTTACTTGGTTTTTATGTTAGCTTATAAACCAGTAACTTAGTAAAGATAAGCAAGAAGGAAAAGTAAGACTCTGATGAGTGTAAAACCCCCAAAATTAAGTGAACGGTTGTTTCTTAAACACCACCAGAGCTTCTGCTTTTATACAGTTATGGATTTTCAGAAATTACTACAATTGAAAATGTTCTGCTGCTATCTGCAGATCATTGATTATAGATGTCCTGGGTATGTCTGAACAACAGCTCAGAATGAAGTGTTATTTTCTGAAAGGAAAAAGAGAACAACCCTCTTTACCTCTCCTCTTGGTATTCCTAAGCTTATGCTTTCCACAGCTGTATTCTTCTTACTGAAACCTCCATAACACTTCCTGAGGTTGTACAGAAGGAGGACATCATTACCAGTTCTTCCACCAAAGAGTCGCTGTCGCTCCATTTCTACATCAATATCTTCTGAAGGGCTCACCATGCTGTTAAATGAACAATGACCCCTAAAACAGAAGATGATAACAAATAACACATGGCAAATTGGACACTGATGTACTCTGGATAATTCTGGTTTATTTCCTGGTTGCTATCCCTTAAAGATTGGTGATCAAATCTCAGCAGAATGCAAAGGAAATAGCAACTACCTTGTATTTTTCTGCAGTTTTCACTAATTTAGGTACACCATATTATCAGAAGTATTTATCTTCAGGTGTTCAAGGTGACCCACTGTCTTCTTTCCTTAAAACTTAGTCAGTGTCCACTATGGCAGAATACAAATAGTAACACACCTTGGTTTCTGGAGGAGATCCCAGTGAAGAAAAAGTCGTAAAAGAAGAAGTAGTGTTCCCTGCAGGGCCATTTCCACAAAAATCCAGCCCAGGAAATTCATCTCAAAGGGGCTCACATATGAATCTATTCCAAAATTTCTGGTCAGGTCAAACTTGATCTGATTGTATGAGAGTTCTATTAAACCCTGGCCTAAGCAGAATTGTGGGAATAGGATGAACGCCCATTTGAGGATACTGTAGATGTTCTGAAAACTCTGCATTAAAATTCAACAAGAGACAGGGGGGAGGAAACAAAATTAGTTTTCACCAACAGCATATCAAGCACCTTTACAAAGCTGGATACAGCATTCAAATCTCATTCAAGGTGAACTGATTTCAAAAGAGCATATTGCAAACTATTTTGGGTCAGGGTACATCTCTTATTTTATTTTAGAATGCCTAGGGCCACAAGATTCTAATCTTAGTGAGGTTCACAGACAGTAAGAAAACGTGACCATTCTATTTCCTTAGCATTTTAATATTTGAATACCATTAATTCTAAATTACCAACTTAAACCCAGGTCTTTTCCATCAAATTGCTTAATTATCATTATGAATAATGAAAATTACATACATGGAGTGAGAATGCATATTACTATTCATACAGCATATTACAGATCCTAGGAATATGCAGCTTCTCTCTTATGTCAATATTATTCAAACACATTTTATAATGCATATAACCTATTTAATGGACCAGAACAGCTCCTATTATGTGCCAATTACAACTTAATGGTCTGGAAAATGTCAAGGTTTCAATTAACACTGTTTTTCCATTATTAAAGCGCTTTTGGTTTGGGTTTGGTTTTTTTGTTTGTTTGGGGTTTTTTTGTTATAAACAAGTTAAAATTCAAGATGGCAACAAGCAATACAGTATACACTAGGACAGAAAAATCATGAATTTTTAAAATATGCATTTTTGTGCTGGAAAAATTCTTGTCTGTGCATATGTATAAACACATATATACATACACAAACGCGTGTGCATCCAGCTTACTTATGAGTAATGTAAAACAAAGGGTTTATACTGACCTGCATTCTGGAAATTATAGCTAATAAACGAGGTAAGAGAGTCACAAGCATGGTACACAGGCCAAATACAAAATTTAAGGAGATGTAAGAAATAAAAGCTACATCAGAACTTGAGAAGAATCGGGATACAAGATACATCCACGGCAAAGTTGCATATCTGAAAGGTTAGAGACACAAAATTATCACAAATAAGTTGTGGGTTTGCTTCACAAAAAAAAAAAAAATCCATTCCAACACTAGGGAAAAAAAAATTCTTTATTTTTAAAATATGCAAAAAACTCTTTAGACCAATTGAAAAATAAGCACAAATTTGGGATGTGTTTTTTTATCAAATTACCTTATGATTCCGTAGATTTACACATAGCTGCTGCCATGTGATGGGCAGATATGATCCATTTTTGCATATATCAACTGTATATATTTATTTTCACTATTCTAGAAAGATCAGAACACTGATTCCTGAATGACTGCAAAACCATCCATCTTAACAAGCCTCTTCACAGAGATAGAATTAAAACCAAATATTTGAAGCTTAAATCACGAATGCTGAGCAATCAGCTTTTCTTGGAAGCTTTCACAGGAATTAAAAAGAACCAAAAAAAGAAGGAGAGAGTGCCAATGTTACCTGAGAACTGAAATTTGCCAGAGATCATATTAGCATTTTTTTTACCTAAACCAGCTTATCAGTCAGTAGAGTAGTAACCTCTATGAGTAATATATGACTGCATAGTTACTTCATAGCACAATGATGATAAGACAGTATTGTTCATGGCTACATAAGTTTCAATACAAATATTTGAAGGAGGAAGTCACCTCCATTCTGGCAAGTCAAATGATGCCTATCCAAAATGGAGTAGTCATACTTCTTATAAAGAGTAAGATGTCTAGGCAGACTAAAAAAAATGCCCAGGCAATTTGATAAGCATGAATGTCATGTAAAGGAAGTTTATTTTCCATTTAACATAGTGAAAGACATATGTATCTATCAAAGAACAAATATATAGACTGCAGGACAATAGGCATCAGCATACACCATTCCATGATGATAACTATATATGTACTATATATTCCTGTAGTTGTATATATAAATACTTCTTATATAGTCTTAATATATGTATATATAATGGTTTAATAGCTCAGTGCAAGAGAAGTTAGACAAAACTCTGTGAATTTACTTCTTCATTGCTTTAAACACTAGATTACGAGCCTTTTAAATTCAGTATTGTGTACTTTGCAGATGAATTTTTTTCATCTAAAAACACCAAAATACTTAACCTTAAGAAACAAACTTTCAAATCATGATGTGAAATAATAGTGATATTATCCTCAGTTTACAGGAAGATAAAGGTTAAATGACTTAATGTTTGGGTCTCAAATGAAGACAGTCAAGTATTCAAGATCACACTGTACTTTTCAGAATCCTGCTGCCAGTCTTAATCACAGCCTTTTCTTCCCTTCGTGCACATGCCAAAATTACTGTTCTAAGTTTTGCTCTGAATTACAATACCATAAATAGAAGACAAGTCCAAATTTGGAAAAGCACAGGAAAGAGACACAATTTAGAGTGCTGTTACTCTGCTGTAAATGAAAGCAAAATTTGGTTTGTTTGCCTATAGCTGCTGAGAAACGAGTAAGACTTTCAGAATACTAAAGTTGTATGATGTTCAAATGCAGCCTTTAAAGTAGCTGACAATCATGCCTACATTTCTATCCTAACTTTCTTTTCCTTCAGCTTCAGCTGTAATTTGTTAAGTATCAAAGAGCATTTCGGACAAAATTGCTTAAGCAGTTGCCCTATAAAACACATTTGTTATCAGCTAAAAGAGGAGAAAAATGCAGCTTAGATAAGGGTCCATTTTATTTTTAAAGGAAATCAGTTTTAAAGTAGCAGACTAGGAAATTATTGATTATTCTTTCAAGCACACCTCTTAATGGCACATAGTTTAACTTTTTCATAAAGCTGGGCTATTTTTATCTTTATTCCAGCTCAGAAATGTTGCACAAGTTCACCCTGAAGGGAAAAAACAATTTTTTTTTAAACAAAAAATGTATTATGGAATGCAGATAAATAAGAATTAAATGTACAGTACTGGGAAAGAATAAAATTACCACAATAGGTTTCATCATATTTACTTAGGCTGAGTAAGGGTACAGTAGGAAGTGTGGCAACTCTGAAATTTATCAGTGTCTATGAGACATGTTAAACACTGACAGCTATTGTATCTTTAATACATGTTAATACACATTGAATACATAGACCTTCTTGTTAAAAATCACTGTAACATCTGTTATATCAGCCAAAGCTGAACAGTACAGGAGGGATTACGCTGAGATGATTAAGTTGCATCTGCAGTCAACATAAAAATTTTTGGAAGGCAGTCCAGCTTTTCAGTCAATGCTTCTTTCTTCTGAAACACTCAAACTTTACTTCAACATTTTGATTAAAACAATGCCAGCATAACCCTTAGCACCTGGGATTTAGTAGCATGTTGTGGGTAGGACCAAAAATTATAGCACACTACAGAAAACATGTCATGACTTCAGCAGACATACAACTATGTACTATATGGTTTATTTACTGTTCGACTGAGATCTCTAGAGATATTCTTATGCTAAGGTCACAACAGCTGGATTACAAGAAAGATTCAGCAATTGTAAAGGTCATAAAAACAAGAATGAGAGTTAGTAGTGTGAAGTCTTTCCACGAAGACTGATAAGAGTTTCTGCCTTTAATTTGCAGGAAACAATTGGTCGTAGTGCAGAAAGAAGGAGAAGGAAGATGAGAGTGATACAGAGAGAAAAGTACGAACTTTGAATGTTTCATCTGACTTATTTGTGAAATCCTGGCACCATAACCCCTAGAATATTACATACTAGTCTGATCACTCATGCCCAGAAAAGATGAGCTCAAACTGCAGTTTTAAGGAAAATTAGAATTATCCACGGAATGGAAAGGGCTTTTTACAAGAGATGTTTGGGCTTGCAAAAGATGTTTCATGAGGGACAATTATAAGGTATGGTTCCAAATACACTTAGGCTGGAATTTCATCCACATCTAGCTACGGAGATAACGAAACAGTTTTCAAAAAACAAGACTTGCTGGAGGTATGAGGTCTTGAAAACAGTTTTAAGATGAAATACAGTAAGTATGGGGTCTTTAAAGAATTTATCTGAGACTCTTCCTGGAATGGAACATGTTTTGACCTTGAAGAAGTTACTTTCTACTTTCCTTCCTTGTCATTCTACTTTTTCTGTCATTCTTTCATGGAGCAGTTATATTTCATTATTGTAAAATACGCATTCCCCTCTACAAAGACCACAACATTTAATTGCTTGAGATAAGGAAGAAACTTCTCAGAATATGTATCCTGCAACTATTCATCTTTTCTCACATCACTTGGGACTACACACAAGGAGAGTTACAGGAACAGAATAGACAGACAATTAGTTTAAGCCCAGTGCTCAATAGCTGTATTTCTACAGAGAAATAAATCCTCTGTTTAACCAGTTATTTTAATTTTTTATAACTGGTTTGTTTGGGTTTTTTTTTCACATGGAAATAAGGAAGAGGGTGATATGGGAGAATTTTCCTCTCTTGCACTATTTGGAGACAAATCTCCAGCCAGCCCAATACTCGCCATAGGACAGACTTCTCACTGGAAATACAAATTCCTGGATCTATGTATAATTACAGGATTACAGAAAATGGGTAGAACTGTAACAGAAGACAGCCACTTCTTACCTTCTGGATCATATTCTGCACAGCTAAGCACTGAAATTCTGATCTGCTTATGTTATCATTCCCTCATTTTCTGGAAGATAACATACAACCAGTTTCTAAGAGCAAATGATTGTTACGCAGGCTAAGTATTTTCTGAGACATTTCCAGTCCTTTTTTATTATTATTATTTTTCCTTTCTTTTTTTTTTTTTTCAAATGTGTGAACAAATCTCTCTTCACTTTCCCTGTAGAACTTTCAAACTCATCATGTTCAAGCCTGTTTTCTGCCTATCTTCTGCTGTATCATAATCATTTCAAAGGAGGGAAAATCATGCACCCAGCAGCAGGTGCAAACCAAATCTAAAGATTTCTCCTTGTTTCTTACAAGCTATAATTCTGTGGTAGCATTTCCAATCACATACCCAAAGAGTATCAGCAGGAGAACAGTGGCTGCCAAGTTCTTTTGGAAAGTGAAGGCTGATAGCTGGAAGGCACTAATAACACCAACACACAGGGTGACTGGAACCATGTAAAACAGCTAGAAACAGAAGAAAAAAGGCACTTAGCAGGTGAGCATCTCTTACTAGTCTTTTTTAATTAGCATAGAAGAACTCTACCATTTAACATTTCCATATTTGCAATGTAATTACACTATAAATGAGGAAAAATTAGGCAGAAGAGCTCTGAGATTTCATAGGCCACACTTGCTGTGAAACTGCCCCTCTTATACATATACACATGAAACAGCCTAACAAAATAAATCTAACTACAGAATATTCCGCTTAATTCCATTTCTATTGACCTTTCCAATACATCCATTTAACAAGCTAAGTCTTCCAGGTAATGAGTCCATACAGGACTATTGCTCCAAAACATCAAATTATACTGTGAATACAGAGTCTTGGATTCAGAAAAAGCCGTTTCACTGATTGGTGCTTCAGCCACAGGAGAATAGTAAGGATACTATTTTAGAAGATTCTTTAATGAAGGACCACGTGTGCTCATGAAGCAAATCGTAAGTTTTAATGGGAACAGACATAATATTTAGAAAAGTTACAGCCATTAGGCAAGGGAATGCAGTTTCTCAGTTTAGTCTTTTGACATAATGGTAAGCAAATACTTCAGAGGGGGTGGATGTGATTGGTACAGGGGATTCATACCCGAGTGTTCAAAAGAGATGGGTTCTGCTTATAACTAGCAACGGCAAGATGTGAAAAGCTGTGCTCAGTTCAATTCTGTCTGTCCCCTTGTGCACTGAAGCTGAGCTCATTAGAGCAGTGACTGCCTCCATTTCTGCTTATATCATATTTAAACTTATCCTAATATAACTAAGATTCTGACATGCAACTGCAATGCAGGCAAAAAAAATCAAGGTCTAGTTAAATATTTAGTGCTGAACAGCAACATTCTTACTGTTAAAATTGGGCTTTCATACTGAAGTACAATGCAAATCTGTTCAATTAAACCAGAAGGCATCATTACTTTGTCAATGGGAAGAGACACATTTTTTTTAGGAGACAGGCAATGGAATGAAATGTAGACAGATGTAATATTCTCATCTTGTTCACAGTGTACCTTATTCAGTACCATATACAAATATCATACCACTCCATACATATAGGCTTCAGTTATCTTGGAGCTGTTTAAAAAAATATGGTAGAGAAGTCACAAAACACCTGAATTCCCATATGTTTCATCAGACCAGGGACTTTTTTTCCCATGAATAAATGTGTAACTTTAAACATTTAATTCCACTAGAAATCTTACCTGAAAATGTGTGTTATAGAAGTTGGGCTTGGACAGGCAAAATAACCTTAATATTGACCCTTTAGTGACACAAGCATAATCTGAACAAAACGTCTCTATTTGTCATGACATTTTCTTAGGACTTACACATTTTCCATTTGTTGGAACACAACAAAGAATACCGTTCACATCTATAAATACAGTAAGAACAGCCTGATCCTCATGACAGCCATTTCATAAATCAAATATTTCTGCAAGTTTAATAAAGATTATGCTACCAATAATACAGGACACAGCCTGTAATATTTAAAATATGTAGAGGAATCTCAAATTTGACAGTTCATATATTCATGTGTTAGTGTCCCTAAACGATCAGCGGCACAATTAGCATTTAGAGTAGCATCTGTTCTTTCCCAGATCATGATTGATCATGCAGTACTGTGCTGAATTTGAGAGAACATTTTGAAAGGAAGAGATTGGCAGAAAATAATGAGGAATTGACTTTGTTGCACAAGGAGAAACTGAATGATGAAGGACTGTTTTAAACCAAGCCCTCTTATCTGAAATGGCAGAAAAAGGAACACAAAGATCGACTAGCCAAGTAAATAACATTTGGAGAAATGTGTTCTTACTTTGAGCTCACTCAAGTGTAAACATCCTGATTTCAAGCATGGATGGGTGGAACGCTAACATTTCAAATTTATAATAGTCTGAATGAGAACAGAGTATTCCAAAAATCTCTGCTCCTGACCAGGCTAGATCATGTTTGCGTTGCTTGTGCTAGATCCCAGCCCTCCCTTCCATGACCCATGTGTGTTAAGCAAGGTGCAGAAAGTTTATGTCCCTTCTCTGGGCCAGGAATCTTTTTACTTTTGAATAATCCGGGTGACTCCAATTTTTCACTATTGCCTCTGAAAGCAATCTCCCAATCCGAAACTCTTTGAGAAGTGAACAGTCAATTAACGACACTCTAGTTCTTTAAATATAGTAATTCTATCCCTTTCCCAGAAGTAGATGACCTAATCTCTAACTCCTGCCAAACACTCAACTAATACTATAGCTAGCCTCATGACAAGCAAATTATGAAAAAGCCTTTTGGTAAGAGACCTGTATGTATGCCTTATATATTTAGACACACAGAGATATATACACATCTATATAGTGGATAAATTTTAAAATTTAGCTTTTAAAGTGTCACCTTTGAAAAGATATTTGAAGATAATTTGTGGAATTCATGCTTAAATGGAATTCAAGTGAGCTCCATTACACAGATTAAGAATTAGTGACTGGGGACTAGCAGTGACCTGAGAAAGTTCATTCTATTTCACCAACTTTCCTTATTGGCCTGAAGAGAAAGCAACTTCTCAGGCTTGAAGAAGGTAAGCAAAAATTCCTATTTCATTTAACTATGTTGGCCTGAATCTGACCTGCCAAAGTCAGGTCTCAGTTGCATTCCTGTCTTTACATTTGATTAAAAGGGTAAGATTTAGTGGAAAATTATAACTTTTTTGGTATTTTCAAAAGAAAAGATTTTCAGATTTCTTAATGAACTGCATATAGACAAAACTATTTGCAATGCTTACAATTTTAGAAATTACTTGGTGTGAGAAAAATAAACATTCAAGACAGAGACTTCACCCATTTCTGATCTGTGTATATGAATCCATAAATAACATTTTCTACTGTCTATCTTGCCATAAATAAAAAGTACCAGTCAAGAGTATCTCTTATATTACCCACCAACAGACAACATAATTATGCCTTTAAAGTAGCTGAGTAGTATATCCAGGTGTCTCCAATGTTGTCAAACGTTTTACCAGTGGCAAATCAAGGCACAGAAACTCCTACTATGAACTGCTGTATTGAAGATTCTCTCTGTCTAGGTTGATTAGACAGCTTTCTTTTATCTGTAAAATACTGCAGGTACATAAAGCTAGCATATGCTTTACCTTACAATTCAACTTCGGAAAACAAAAAACACCATCCCTGCCTTAAACAATTTTATCTAGCAGTATTAAAGTAAGAATTGTGTCCCAATGTTTGTTATCATGGCAACCAAGAGCTGTTGCTCTGCAAAATTCAAATCTTATTCAAGTGTCTTGTGATCATATCTCCTTTTCCTCATTTATGACCAACTAGTTAAAAATTTATAGCTGAACACATGCTACCCCACATGATACATACCATATCACAGAAGAAGTTAGCAAGCCAGTAAGTTTTGTAACCCAGGCCGGTGATGTGCTGCAGGCGTTTTGTGCCAGACACTCTGTCTTTCACTATGGCACTTCCAATGGATGCAGTAAGGATAGAGAAACCCAGCATGATACAGAGTGCTACTCCACACTGACGAACATTCTCCATTCTAGGGTACAAAGTAAAATGACATAATGAAAGCACAACAGGGAGGTAGGGGAGGGGTGTGAACAAACCCAAACATTTTCAAACCCAGCTTCTCAGCAAAGCAACGCTAGACATTAGGACCTTAATCCTGTTTACAAACACCATGTCCGTACACTCTCAACATCTAATTAGAGAACAGGAACAAGATGATGAGTTAAGTTAAAAGAGTTACAGAACACAGCATGTGTTTAAAGTCTGAATAGGAAAGTGAAGTTTTGCAAATACTTCACTCCTTTACAGAAAATTCAAATTTAAAAACTTTACAACCATGTGAAGCAGTTAACCTGTTTGAAAATGTCATGACCTGTTCACAAACACTGTAAAATGCAGACACTGTAAATTCAGTATTTTTCTCTACAAAATAGTGGAACCATATCTGATATAAACACTAGACTTGGCATACAAACACCAGACTAGAAAAAATGCTTCACTCGGTGCAACTGAATTGCATCTATCAAGTCACAACATCTATTGCATGCAACATACATGTTTATTGAATTAATATTTTCAATTGTCTGCTCATGCAGCTGTTACATATTTTAAGAATTATCTCACATTTTGTCCTCATCCAGCAAGGCTCCTCCATATGGCTGGCTGTAAAGTGTGATCCCTGTGAAAAGAAAAATAAATATGAAAAAAAAAAAAAAAAGCCACAGCTCAGAGTGAAACTGTAGAGCTTTAAATTAAAAAAAAGATACACAGTTTGGGAAACTAGGAAAAATCCTGACTAGGCAATGCATTTTTAGGCTTATTTTGCTTCTTGGTACAACTAGCCTATAACAATCTAGCAAGCTGAACTTCAGAATTGGAACATAGTTTATAGACAAAAAGGATGTGGCTTTTTGCTTTATTTCTTCTCAAGCAAATAAAAAAAAAAGTGTGTGTGTATGTGTTTATGTGCAAAACTTTGTCAGTGAAAAAGTTGCTGTCAGAGAATCATGAAATGGCTTGGGTTGGAAAGGACTTTAAAAACCATTTAGTTCCAATCCCCCTGCCATGGGCAGAGACACCTTCCACTAGACCAGAAATATTTTTCTAAGCTTTATCAAAGGTTGAATGCATGTGTGGATATCAGAAGAATGTCTTCAATCCATATAAATATATATGTTACCTATTGAATTAGAAATTAATAGTCAAAAACAGAAGCTTTTGGAAAATGAGAATCCTGATAATTTCAGAAGCACTAAAACAATGTTAACAACATTAAATGTGCTTCTAATACTCACTAGTGTTCAACTGAATTATCAAAAAGCAGAAATAGGTCTTGAGCCAAGTTCTAGTTATAGAGGATCTTCCCACAGTTTTCAAGGTGGTGTCTTCAGGAACAATAATTTGAATGTTCTAACAAACCTGTCCTCCACAATGTTTCAGGAGGCAGAAATCCTACAGTAAAATTTTCCCAGCTCAAGAGGTAGCATTTTTAAGGATTGCAAATCTTATAATACTGCCCATGATGAGGAAATGCCAAGACTTGGAGACTTGTAGGTTTTACTGATTCACATCCTTTTTCCCAAACTGAGACACAGATAAAACTGACATGTGGACTGTGGTAGAGAATTATTATCCATTAAGCATCCAGAACTGAGGCAGTCTGTCAGAAATTCAGAAAGGTTTTCCAATATATTCCATGAATTTATCCAGGTTGATTTGAATTGTATCCCATTGCTCTACTGCTATCAACTACCTGCTGTATTCAGTGAGAGGAATACACACTAGCAAAAATGGCTATGACTTCATGCTTGTGCAATTCTCTGTGCAAGCGAATTCATGCTCATAAACACAAGTTTGCCCACTTGTACATTTTGGGAACCTACTCAATGAATTTTATAGAAGAGGTTCACCGGCACTGCTGAAACTTTTCAAAAAGAACCACAGGGAATTAATGAAATATGCAAAACACAAAGACAAAAATACATCAAATATTTTATAATGAATGACTTCTGCTCAGGCATATTAATGTGTCTGGAAATAATCTTTCTCCTGAAATCACCATGGTCTGTCTCTACTAAGTGCACAGATCCCAAGAGGATACTAACAAAAGTTCCAGATTACTGCATTGCTATTAAAGCCTACAACAGTTGACTTGGGTTCTACACACAGAAATACACTGCTATAAAACTCTCTAGTATAGAATAAACAGAGACTGAAAAAGAGATAATTGCTGGGGAAAATAATTAAAAAACCACAACATTAAATAACATAATGTTCATTGCAGTCTTGTATTATACAGTACTGATCAAAAAGCAAATTGCACTGAATTAATTTCTTTCAATAGAAGAGTCCCAAGAAGTAATTGCTCTTCTGTAAAGTAGTAACCATCTTCTACGCTCAATTTCCATTCAAACCATGTAGATGGTTTGTATATTTGAAAAGGATTGCATTTTTGAAAACTTACACATGTAACTAAGATCAAATTTCCCGGGATTGCTAAATTACAATTAAAGTATAAGAGTGTTAAGCTAAGTTCAGTTCTATGTTAGAACTCAAAATTCTAATGTACTAAATATTATACTTTCCTTTCATTCTTTTTTTTTTTTCCCAATTTGTCTGCAGCATGAGGGTCTTCTGCATTTGCTACATTTTTTAGCAAATTATTTCTTCCTTCCCCCCATTATACAAAAATAGATGGTGAATTTATGTAACGCCAACAATCTGACTTGTGATTCACAGAGGGGAAAAAAGTTATCTTGAACCTAAGGAGGAATAAACTATCTTCCAATAGGAAAATAAGCCAACACAGTTGACATAAGCTATTTGCTAGTATCTGCATTTTTTTAATAATAATATAAAACTCAAAAAAATCTGTGTACTTTTATAATCTGTACCTTTCTAAATTTCGCCTAACTACCTAGACCATCTTTCTTTACATATATCTCTGTCCCAATACAGCTGTTAAAATGATGTAAGATGTACTTATCAATGCTTTCTTGCCTTTATATGCCTTTTTACTATGTAAAGCTGCTATAATGATGCTCATTAAGTTGAAAACTAAACACAATCTTTGAGGAAGTAAAATAATAACCATAAATGACAGATAAACCAAGAAATTCCAAATGACAAAGCTCCTATTAAACAGATGTATGTGGTGTTTATGCAAGGATTTTTTTAAGGATTGTATTTGTAAGCCTTGTGTGAACAGCCTTCAAGGAAAATTTTACCAAATCAGTATTCACAAGGGAAAAACGAGACAGGCAATATCAACAAATATGGTATGATTCAGTCCTAGCTTTCTGCTCCTTTTCATAAATTTCTCAATATAAAAATGTTTCTTCCACATCTACAGATTGCTATTTTATTCTCCTGACTTAAACACAACCAGAATTTTCCCAGTTGTCCTAAACAATCCTTTGTCTATGTTCTTGGCATGGAGTTTGTGTCATTAGTTTTACAGTGACAATTTAGGCTTCTTTGTGAGCACAGGTGAAAAATTGTGATAGGCACCAATTCTAATCTTTCTAAAGCCCTGCATAAGCAGTGCAAGAACAGGGAAAACTGTGACGATTCAGTTCCTTATACTATATCAGGATTTTAAGGCTGTATTCAAAGTGGAAGTGAACACCATGATGTCAAGACTTTCTTAGACCTTTTAACCTTCTCCAGTATAAAAATGAAGAGCTTGAAACATGAGAGGCACTGTTTCTCTGATTAGAATGGGGTGAAGAAGAGGGTATCTCAAAGAAAGAAACATGACTGTATACATATTAACTGATATATGTTCTTGTGTAGTTCTGAAAAGGAACGAGGCCAGATGTCAATCTCAACAGTTATTTTGGTAAAAAACTTTTTTAGCTAGTTTTCAGCTAAAACCCTTTTTTGTTCTTTCCTCAGTTTAACTTCTTTTTTTGGTGTGGGTTTTATTTGTCTGGGAGGGAGAAGGGGTGTGTTTTCTTGGGGAGTGGGATGGGCTGGGTTTTTTTGAAGTAAAAGGCTTAGTTACTATCTCTTGTTTTGCTCAGTGGAAGACTTCACACAACTGAGAAAAGGCATTTTAACCAGACTTTCCACCCACATTAGTAAGAAAAAAAGAGGAGGGAAGTGCTCAAAGCATCACATTTTAACTATAAATTGCATGAATAACCCAGTGGGAGGGGTGAGGGAAGTATTTTCGTTGGAAGTGTCACCTGGAGCTCCATGCTAATGCTTAATAGTAGAAGAGGCAATAAACAATTAATTATACCCTCTTCAGCTTCTCTATGATTTCCCCTTAGTCTTCTCCCTTCCAGGCTGAACAATATTATTCCTTTCCTAACATTATTCTCAATTAAACTAATTTTAGACTCTAATATGCTAAAAAGGGATCCCTAAACTTGTGAAAAAAAAATCTTTATAATAGGTTATAAACATTACAACATCCTCTAGAATAAAAAAACTATTCTTTTATATTTTGGATAGGACAGTTTACAGGAAAAAGGAAAAAGCATTCACATTACAGACATTTGAAATGAACAGTAGATCGATTATGGTAGGAAAAATCCTGCCCTGTTACCATTCAGGAGTTGCACAACTCAGGACACCTTTCCCCATACCAACGTCTTGCAAATGGTACCTTCAAGAGAAAGTGCTCTAGGTCTTCTATTTCAAATCTAAACCACCTGAGCATCTGTCTGAAAAGAAAGCCATGTGCAATTTGGCATAGTCTTAGAGACTTGGAATGTTTCATTCCTATAAGTTATAAAAAACATGAGTCACTTCAAGCTTATATGCTTTCACTATAGGTTAATCAGAGCTATCCTTGGGTATATTTCGTGGTTCTGCACTGTATTTTGAGGGTGTCTGAGCCCCTCTCTTGACACTCTTTTGTAAACTCTCTCTTCTTCCTGTCACATAGCATGCTGAGTCTTGAGTACATGGATCATTTTGGATCTGTGCTACTAATTCTAAATATCAGGATTGTTACAGACTTGAATAGGAGACCGATCTAGCTTTTTTTATTCCAGACGTTTTAGTTCAGATTAGAATAAAATAGCTTAGATAAAATAAAATAGTATGTATAATAAAAATAGAGGTAGCATATATATATGATTTTTACAAGGTCTTCTTTGTGGGGATTTAAAATTTATGATGAGATTTGTGTTGTGTAAAATGAAACATTACTGTTTACTGAAAATTACATGAATAATTGAGAATTTCACAGACAGCACCCTCAGTACTGATTTATATTTTACTTTCCCCCCACTAACTAGATATGGTTAAGAAGATTCCTACTAAATGCCATTTCACAGTTTCCTTTGAAAAGAGGTTTAAAGTTACGATTTGAAAAGCAATCAAGAAACTATACAGTCACTTTCCACCAAAACTCAGTTGAAAATGGGTCTCTTGATCCTTTCAGCTCTTTTGAAGAACTGAATGAGGATGCTATATGAACTCTTACAATGAGCCCTAGCATGAAAGGATTTTAAAAAATCAATGACTTCAATAGAAGTCCGAGATGGGGCAGCTGCATTGCAGAAGGCCTTTCTATATTGATACACTTCTGTTCTTTGAGTAATGATGTAGGAAATTTCTTTGACCATTGTACTTTACAGACATCATTATAGATGACTGCCACTCCTTTTTTCTTCATATAATCTTACCCTAAGAGGAAGGTAATAGTCCTTTCCCCATATTCGAGCAGGATAAACACATTCTGACTCAACCGAACACAATTGAGTGTGAAAAGTAACATAGTTCTTAATGGGTATTTTTATCTTAAGCTTAAGCAAAAAACATTGCCTTTTAGCTTTTTCATCCTCTTCATTAATCCTTTTTTAATCTGTTCACAATTACATTATCCAGTTGTAGGCATGAGGCATTTCAGAAAGAGATTTAAAAACATACAAATATCATTCACATAAGCTTAAAGACCAGTCAGGACTGATATTTTGTCAAAACCCTAGTCCATCTTAACTTTTCTGTTGAACAGTCTTTCTCACTTTTTTTTTTAATTGTTTAAAGCATTTATTTTCATTATCTGTCACTGAATTTTTAACCACTAGAAAACAAAATGTATTTAGTTTACTTTCCAATGAGCTAGATTTTTTTCCACAATAGAAACACAGACTTACATGATTATGAAGTAGAGACGGCTATCCACATGGTAGAGAAGATGAGCTAATTTCATATAAGAAGTATTCCTGAACTGCTGCTCCAAAATAGACGTCTGATCTAATAACTATGATAAAGTGATGTAATTCAGTCTGCCTATCTTCTGTTGCTCTATCTACTTACATGCAACTCCAGCTGGTGGACACATTTTCTTCAACAACCATACCACTCTTTAAATGAAAATTACCAGACACAAACATTGTAATTTTCCAAGTATTCTTATGGAGAAGCTTACTCATAATCCCATATGGGAGTTAAAAAGAGAAATCTTTCCACTTGCAAAGAAAGGATTTTAAGATCAGGTTACACAACAATAAAAAGGATGCATTTTGATCACTAAACAATTATCATTTCCTGCTCCTGCATGTTCACAGTGATCAAGAGTCAATAACTTGGATTGACACAAGAAAAACAATCATCGATTTTTTCCAGTTTTTTGAACAGATACAAATCCCTCAAGATATATATCAGTACAAGACGTCCTCTGTAATTTTGGGTACAACTTCTTTCAAACTCTAATACAAAATCCTAACTCTAGATTCCCTGTGTCCTCTTGACTGAACAAAAGACATTGAAAACAAACATTTAGCCTTCTTTTCAGCTTCTTGTCACTAAAACACTGGGACCAGTACTACTGATCTCCTACAAAAGTTACTAGGTCTGCCCCTGCAAGCAAAGCAAGTAGAACTAGGCACAATGTCTGCAATGACCTCCATCCTCCAGAGAATCTGGCAGAACTCCAACTGGGTTCATGCTCAAGAAATACCCATAGGAGATAACTGCTAAGTGGAAAGTTTCCTCAGTATTTATATGAGCATTTAAATAAGCTTTTGACCTCTTCCAGGGTTGTTTCAATATCATAGTAGTTGTTACTCTGTTTACATCCATGGTAATACCATGGTAATGTTACCTCATCTACCTGATTTTTTAACACTTCCAGGGGTGGTGATTCCACCACTTCCCTGGGAAGCCTGTTCCAATACCTGATACTGGTGAAGAAATTTTTGATGAAGAAATTTTTCCTAAACCTCCCCTGGTGCAGCTTGAGACTGTTACTTCTTGTCCTATCACTTGTTACCTGGGAGATCAGCCACCTCCTCGCTCCATCCTCCTTCTGGATAGAGAGCGATAAGATGCCCCTGAGCTGTCCCTTCTCCATCCAGTGTTTAGCACTGTTTTGCTTACAGTGTATCTATGCTATACATCAATGTAAAATACAACATTTCCATGATCCTTGGAACAATTACAATTTTATCCAACTTTAATCTGAATGGTAAATCCCCACTTCTCCATAACAGATATAAAAATAAGGGTACTTAAACACTGATGTTCCAAAACGGTATATCTAATGCTACAGATAACAAGCCAGCATCAGTACAATTCATGAAGTGCAGGAAAACTTTATTAAAAATTCATTTCTATTAAAAATTATCATTAAAATACCTGATCCCATTTCATTCAAAAATTCTGCAGAAATACATTACCTTTGATTCATTCTTATAATTAATTTAGAAAAATAAAACCCCAGCCATGTTGAAAGCAAGTAATTATTCTTATTTCATTGACATTTTAGAAACTTTTCCTCATGAAATTCTGTTTTTTGATACATAGGATTCCTTTCCCCTTTGCAGTGATTTTCATCTTTTTTACTTCCTTTGTCATTGTAAACACACTGACAATAATCTTACCATTACACACAACCATCCTACCTTTTAAAAAACTCTGATCATAAAAATTGGTCATAAGCTTTCTTTAAGTTTCTCTAAACCAAACTAATTTCTGTAAAACAGAACTTTAAAAATGAAAGAAGCTGGTAGTTAACAGTAGAAACAGTAGTTAACCTGAACTACTAAACCCAGATTTTGAACTAGACTTCAACATCCTAAAAGTTCACCTGTGTCAACAGCTGATTCTTGAGCTGCAGTCAATTTTTTTAAAGTCAGTTAGTAAATTTTTTGGTTTTATTAGTTCTTATACATCTCAAGGGTATGTGAATCAGAGAATTCAGATGTCAAATATATTAATCTCTTTTTTGTTACGTACAATAGTAAGATATACCAGCCTCTTCCAGTCCTTGGATAACAAGATGTTATGGAACATTATGCTGCAGTGTGAATTTACAGGATACTCTGGCTTTACCCTCTGTATTTACATAAGGGGATAAAGTGACAAAGAAGTTATAAATCCATAGCCTGTTGTCCATTTAAGCAAGCCCTAGCAGTGGTTTCACAGGGACTAACATCCCAAGTGTAGGAAAACAATTTACACTTATTGAATGCCCTTTGAAAGAAACTCATATGGCATAATGAGCTTTAAATTAAAATTCTGCCTTATTATGTGCTACATTCTTCACACACACAAAAAAACCTCTTCTATTTAATCAAAAGTTCCACCTTCATATCTCCCCGGAAATGTCTGATTCTGCAATTCTACTTTATCTTATGAAAAATTTTAATACTTAAAATTATTCTAGTTTATTTCAAAACCGCTTTATAAAAGATACGAAAAAAGTTTTGAAGAAGGGCTATTACCATACTGTCTCCAATCTACATTAGGAGGCAAATTCAGCCACAAAATGAAGTTGTTGAGTTCATTTAAGTAGGATGGCAGCGCATGGAAACCTTTTTGGTTGTACCATACCTGGAAGAGAGAATGGAAATTATGAATCAAAATTAGTTGAATCCAAATGCCTAATCTGAAGTTTCCCATATGTTTAAGAATTTCATAAAGATGTCTAATTCTGCTGTTATGACACCTGTTTATAGAAGAAAGTTAACTAGGCAGAACAGAGTCAGTTAATTTTTACAGGTGTTTCAACAGCATGCAGCAGTTTATTTTCTACTCTTGGAGCTGTGCACCTATGCTAATTATTAAGTTGAGATTCTCTGATTTAATGGAACACTCCGTCCATTTCTTTACACACCTTTGGTCAAATAGAGGAAAACAATGTAAAAGGAACATTTTCCAATTTAATTGAAAATACAAAAGGTTGAGTAAAACTACTGTTACAAGCAGAGAACACTACTGAAATTCCAAAAAGACATATCTAAATAATACCTGCAAGTGAGACAGAGCATAAAATATCTAGCAACAGAATATCCTAGAAAGTGGGGGAAAAAAAAATCAATGAGGCACTGCTTACAAATATTCCATAAAGCTGAATCTCCACCTTCAAGAAGCAATCAGAGATTTATTAAGCATGGATAACATTAATATAGGCAAATTTTAAGGCAGACAATGCAAGCCACTCTTTCTGTGGAGCATAGGGAAGCAATTACCATGTAACATACCATTTATCCACAAATCATGCAGAATCACCCTAAGTTGATAAATACACTCAAATTCACACTTCCATGTGCTAGAAGAATCATTACTGAAAGACTGATGTCCCTAAACTGAAAATACTGAAGTTTGAGGTTTGAGTTTTGCTTTGCCTTTGAAAATCGATTCCATGCTTATGCCTCATTACTGTTAATCACAGTGCCTTTGAACCTGCATTATCCATAATGAAAACTAGGTCAAATTATTATGTATGTTTGTTTTCAGTTTTAGTGACATGTTTAAAATCATCTTTGATTGCTATCCTTTCCTCACTCCAAAGCAACCTTTCATCTCCTCTTTTTTATATACAGTTGAAAGACTCTTAACCTTTTCCTATTTGCTATGAGCTATTTGCTAATCTGCGTTTTGTACATCTCAAGATGATGCTGGGCAATTCTTACTTTGTGTCTGGATTCTGATTCATACTGCAAAGTGCACAAGGTTTAACATAGGTCTTTCTTACCTTAACACCTTTCTTCTAGGATTTCAGTTTTCTTAGATCCTTTCCAGCATTACCATATATACAGTTATATTTGGAATCTTCCCTGAAGATTCTTTTCTCATCACTCTGATGTTGTTCTCATCTAGTGTGCTTCCATGTGTATATATGCCTCTCCTTACTACTGGTGTAAACTTCCAGATTTGGGGGGGTGTATTTATTTATTTATTTACTTGCAGGTAATAGTTTTTTTCTTTTTAGTATCCAGCTACAATCCTTACCTGGACACTAGTTCCAGGCTTTGACCATTTTTCCTGCTGTGTTCTACTACATATTTCCCAGTGCAGGTTGTTGAATCTTCAGTTGTCTTTCCCTGACTTAATCATTATTTTCTTCTATTTTCCTGATTACTACTGGTTTGGATCTCTACACTGTACTCTACAGTGAGGCAAGGTTTACAATACTCTAATTGTCCATTCAGTTTCCTCCCATCTATCCTATATCATGCTTTCAAATTCCACTCTGAGCTCCATGTCATTTCTCTTATGACTCTCACCCTTTCATCTTCTTTGCAATAAGCTCTGTTAGTCATTATTTTTTAAATTAGCAGCTTTGGTCCACCACTGCTCTTGCTTGCTTTCCATTAGCTACTCTTCTTTACGTGGTCTTCACATCTGCTTGAAATCTCAACAGCATCTTACACCACCACATTTAAAGAAAAAAAGAACAAATCCCAAACTCTTTTCCCCTTTGCAAACTCATATGCAACTCCTTTGTTCAGTTCCAACAAATTCCTACACAAACTAGAGCTCCCATTCTTTAATCAACAAGAGATTTTTAAAGAAATTAAGTGAAATGGAACCTAAATGTCCTTAGGAAAACTGTAAATCTGGATTTCCTGTGTAAATAGCAAACAGAGCAAAGAAACACAAGCGATCAAGAGTAGACACTCTTTTTCACACTTCCATACACCCATTTCTTACTCTATCTTTTTAAAAAACATTTGTGCTGCATAGAAAGTTATACATACATAATGAAATTCTACTGCAATCGTGTTCATTGTATTTAAAAGAAAAAAGGCAATTAAGAAAACAATAAAGCCAAATTCTGATGGCACATCCTCATTCAACTGAAGCATGGGAAAGGTCTCAAGTATTCACAGAGCACGTTATAAATGCAATAATGTCACCAATATTCAAATGAAAATATAAACCCACAATAAAGCATTGTGTGTAACAATACATTTCAATATCCAACATATTAATTAGATTTTTTTCCTTTAATCTGCATTTTGCAACTGAATCAAACCACCAGGAAAAGACCAAATTGAAGCTAGATATTGAATAGTTTATAATCTGGCAAAAGAGGCATTTGATGTTGTTCACTTCATCAGAAAATAAACTTAAGGGGTTTTTCCTAAAGTCTTGTGGCTTATTCTAAATTGATTGCAAAAGTACAATAAAATAAATAAATAAAGAAAAAATATTTGTTCCAGCTGAAATATCTTTCATATTTCTTGTGTACCACACAGGTAATTATTTACAGAGGGCAGAAAAGATATGAAGAATGGAAAAATATATCGGTTAAGATGATAAATTTTTATTTTCATTTCACTATTTTATCTTCTATCTATGCTTGATAAAATTACTTCCCCAAGAAAATACGACCCCTCACAAAATCAAATGTAAGTTCTGTAAAGATATGTTTTCAATATTCCATAACATTTTAACTTGTTGTTAATATTCCATAATTATGCTAGACTAACATTCTGGCTAACCAGTGGCCTATCAAGAAAAAAAGAATGAGGAGGGGCAGAGAAATCTCTAAGTATTGCTGGCCAGATTCATGATGGGGAAGACAGGGAGAAGAGGTATTAGACTGGAAAGATGTAAATTCCTCTGGACACTTAAATTATTACTGTACAGTAAAGCCTCAAATTCCAACCTTTGAGACTGAAAAAATGCACACTTCAGAATGCCACGTAAACATAAATAAATGCCATGTAAAAATACATTGCCTTTGGGGGCTATTTCCAATTACTACATGTTCTTCCTATATTTAATCTTGTTATAAACAAAAACAACTATGAAATCATTATGGAACAGTTTTTGCCCACATTTTCAAAGAAAACCAAAGAATACACAGTCATGAAGACACAAAAAAATTGAGGATGAGTTGTGCTTTTGCCATATAGCAGTGCTAATCAATGAGAGTCAATAATCAATGGTTTTAATCAGCCACATTTGTCATGTAATAGGTATATTCTTTCTTGTGCAGGCACAGATGCACATTTTCTGTGTACATCCATGTACTCAGTACGGGGTATATACAGCATGGTATGATTAAGTAAAGTAAAATAGGTATTTGAATAGGTATCTTAAATTTGAACGGATCACTTCTTGAGTTGGGGAGAGTAATGTATAAAGGTTCAGAAATTTCCAAAAATGAAATGAATCATATAGGAAGTCTCTTCAAATGCAAATTTTTCATTTTCTTTCATACAAGGCTATGTAAATCGTACATTCACTGTCTCATGAACAAGCCTGAAAGGTCAAAGTAAAAGTCTGGTCATTAATTACGGAAAGGTTAATGCAATAATTTGACACCGCATCAGTTGAAAGCCACTTCCAGGAGGTATTTTAGATAACACAGTGCCCTTTATAAATCTACTCCACTATTTTCTTTAGATCTGAAATATGAAGCTTACTCACTAACAGTATAACTGTAATTTATCCCTCAGATGATGGCAGGTGAACCTCTATGCCAAAGACATTTAAAATAAAAAGACCCTGACAAAAACTACAGTGCAGGCATGTCAAAACAAGACTCTAAAATGATTAAAGATATATAGGACAAAAACAGCAGCCAGAAAAAAACATCTTACTGCAGTCCTCTAGGACTTCAAGTTCCTAATGAAGGATTGATGGAACTGGAGTTCAAAGCTATAAGAAATCTGAGGGTAGAAGGGTCACAAATGACCAAAATGAAAATATATATAAGGTATTGTGTGCATATGAGAGTTTTTTCTAAAAACTACACAGAAAAGGCACTGGAAACAAACAGTGATTTTGCAAAACTAAACGTGAAATTATATTTGATTTGAAAATATCTGTATGCTATTTTAACACATGATTGTTTTAACACTTTATCCCAAAATGGATTTGGGGACAAAGCTGATTTACACTGTCCCTTCTCTTCTTCTATAAAAGAAAATAAAATCTAGTTTCTATACCCCTACAATAAAATTTAAGGCAGAAGCGTCTCTCTTTCATATTCTAATCTGGAATATGGAAAGTCCACAGTTTCCTCTTAACAAATCTGTTCTACTTCGAATACAAGACTAGAAACCATTCAATGATATTCTTAAATATTCCACCAAGACTGCTATTCCTCTACTCATTACTGTTCTACATTTGAATGTATCTCAAAAGAACCTTTCAAAGCATCATCAAGGAAAATAAAATCCCTTGCTGTTATAATTGCCTCTTAGGCTCTGGGTCACATCCCAAGTCTTTACAGTATGGAGATACTGTGTCTTCCCAGTGCATACCAAAGTCTCAAGGAAAAATTCTTTATTTTAATTGCATTTAAAATAATCCTTTTCCTGACTTCAGAGGTAGCTCCAGACAGAAAACAATGGCTCTATGTAGCACTGCAAGACAGTACAAGCTACTGTCAAGAAGAGATTCAGATTTCACAACCTGAGAAATTTCAACCAGGCATACTTCTCTTTCTCTAGGGTAAAAATGAAAAGTTACTCATATTTGACAAGGAGATTGTAAAAACAGGGTAGAATATTTGTTATGCAAAAGTAACTAGCCCTAGAAGCTAAATCTTTACTTCAGGATGGGAGAGAAATGTAGGAAAGTATTCCTTGCAGGAATGTAAAAAGTATCTATAATTACTAATTGTTTAGAAGTTCAATGAACTTTTGTCAATTCTGACATTGATTTTTTGTAGGCGGGGGAGGGAGGGGGAGTGGGGGAGGTAAATAATACCTGGGCTGACTAACTAAAAAATAAAAGGTTTTACAGGTGAACTCAGACTGTGAAATAAGTTCACAGGAAAAAACAAAAGTGGTATCATCTGATTCACTTAAAACTGCTTCTTAGAACACCAGAGAATACTTCAAGAACTATGAACAGAGAAGTGCACTACAATAG
This sequence comes from Nestor notabilis, assembly GCF_000696875.1. Classification (NCBI taxonomy): domain Eukaryota; kingdom Metazoa; phylum Chordata; class Aves; order Psittaciformes; family Psittacidae; genus Nestor; species Nestor notabilis. The sequence goes on along the minus strand of NW_009925595.1, from coordinate 124,854 downwards.
ACAGAGGGGTTTTCTCCCAACTTCTAAATGAAGGGATTTTATGTAATGATTTATTATTTGCTAGGTGCTGTGAAACCTGACGCCTGAATCAGTTAAGCAATACATACACACAAATGAATACATATAGATGCAACTCTCACCTTAACCAGATGCTTAGATTTGCTGTTGTTCAATTTTTTATCTTGAAGTTCAAATGTTTTTCTCCTTCCAAAAGACCAACCACCATATCTGGTAATAGGAAATAAAGTAATAACATTTTATCTGCCTTAAGGTTTCCAGTCTTTTCTTGCAATGATAAAGCCGGAATATCTATGCTAATGCTTTATTTTTCAACTGAAAATAAAGCATCATCCCTCACAAACCCTTACATGTTAAGAAAAAAGAGGACCTCAATGGACTCTTGAATCAGGTAAATGGTATTGCTTTTTTCTGGCAAAGGAATTCCCTCGGATAAGAATTTTTACTTTCTGAAAACTGAAATCCAAGTAGCAGCAGGGTTTGTGAGCAAGTGAGGTATTACTGACTTTCAGAAACATCTTAAACAGCTTGACTTCTTCCCATTTAGATGGGATGTCTGGAGACATTCAAGACCAGGCTGGATGTCGTTCTAATCTGATCTAGTTGAAGATGTCTCTGCTCATTGCAGAAGGGTTGGACTAGATGACCTTTGAAGGTCCCTTCAACCCAAACTATTCTATGATATTCTAGTTTAAATCTTTCATCCTAAGATGTTTACCACTATTTTTTTCAAATCATGCACTTTTTCTAGCTAACACTTCCTTCTCCTTGATAAAATCATAATTGGTTTAGTATTTGCATTTGTGTCAAAGGCAGTAATGGAGCTGCAAAGGCGCTTAAGTAAAACTCAACATACAGCGGATAAACTCTGTGGCTGGTATCACAGAATATGAAGTCTTGCCAAGGATATACCAGCCCTTTTTATTTCAAAGAAATGATTACTTGGAGCATGTCTACCTCTATTGGATCAAGTCCCTAAGGAATGGAAACTATATTGTTCATCTAATTTGTATATGCATATAATTTTCTTTCTCTGAGAGCTGAAATAACTCACTTTGTGGCAAGAGAGCCAGGGTATGCCTAAAGACAATTATCATGCAACTGCTGGAGGAAGCTCTGAGAAGCGACCATGGATGGGGTTCCATTTTACCTTAGCCTGACTCTGTGTCTTGATAATAGCCAACAGATAAAGCCTACTACCCCTTATATTCTCAGTGATGTAGGTCTATGCTTTGGATCAGGAAGGATTTATCAGGAGGATAAATAGAGATTAGGTATTTTAAGGTTACCTTGCTTTCTTGGAAGGCCTCACTAAATATTCTTCTACAAGAAACCCTGAAAGATTATACAAAATATGTCCTTTCTTATTCTTCACATATGGAGCAGAGGTATTGAAACTTAGACACATCTGAAAAACAGTAAAACCACTCTTAACTATCAGTGGCACTACACTTAGCCATCTTTTTGAATTTTTACATAGATTTTACAACATTGCTTTTCAACTGGGTTTGCCTTCCTCAGCTTCGATAACTTTTCAGTAAATTATGTATGGTTTTATAAGGCATCTCAAATAATTGCAAGTGTCACATACATATTAGATCCACCTTTGATTTCTCTCAACTCTGTCAGTCAGTTTTGTTTCGAAAACATCAACAATTTATGTAAGTTTATAAACATTTACAGCAATGAAAAAGGCAAGACTGCCATTCAATTGTGCCTAAGAATAAATAGAAAAAAAACACCAGATGTATACGAGATTAAAACAAAATTCTAATTAAAGCAATATGCTTCTAAAAATTTAATTTATGAACTGCAGCAAAAAATAAAGGAAGATGGGTTTTTTAATGATTCAGTGGGATATTCTCACAACCAAAGAAAAGGAGACAGATATTATGATCTGGTATCTCAGAATCCTTATAGATTATGTATATCAACTGAAAAATGTTAATGCTTATTTGACATCTCAACCCCACACAAATTAAAATTCACTCTCAGAGATTCTGAATATCCATAGCTCAGATACAGGTTCTGCCTCCACTGTCAAGTAACTTCTCTCTTTGAGTTTTCATGGTTAATGGGCCTCTCTCTATGTGAGTTCCCATTTCGATTTTATTTAAGCTTCTCATATTTTAAGTATACATCTCAGTAGTATTAGAAGCAAATCTGTTCCTTGCCCAGCAAAGTAAAAAATTCATTTCCTCTTTACACTTTTCCTTAAAATGTATTCCTATATTTCAGGTGCAACTCTTAGTCTAAATATTTATATCTTTATGAAGGAGAGAACTTATTTGATAGAATGGTCCCATCCAGGGTAATATATTTCTCACTTCAGACAGTTTCACATTCTTTTTTATTACTCGGCCTCAGAGTAAGTCATCAGGAAAACTCACTAGCCAAGGTTGTCAGAAATTCGTTACCTTTTTCAAAATCCCTTCTTTCCTCGAAGGTTGTTTTATTTTCAAATTGGAAATCCAAATCTAAATCAAACTCTACCAATTAAATATCATTCACATGTAGATTCCCTGGTAGCTTCTATCAGGTAGGATCACCTGCCTTTCCCTTTTGAAAGTAACTAGTTTTACAGATATTATGGAAGTATTATGTTTTGAACTTGTTTTCCATGAGGATTTTTTTTTGGTAACCAAAGTTCTGTAACATATTTGAAGCAACGCTGTACCTGCTGATATAAGGTCAGACATCTCTGATTTCTGTTATTTCAAATCAATCTGTAGCCATTTCTAGTGCATATATACACACACGTAAGTACATCAGAATTGTGCAAGCTTTCCTCAAAGATTTCAGAACAGTTAGCCCAAACATTAAATGAAATGGAAAAAAATCTCCAGTCATAACAAAGCCAGTGCTCTGGGGGTTTATTTCCTCATTCTTTTCTTTAGCTCTACAAAAAGAAGAGTCAAATTGTTGCATGTAATATACACACACCTAGATTTTATGTACATAAGTAAATATGAAATAATATACCTCTTGTTCAGTCACACATCCACATGAATCCTGGGGTGACATAGATTCCATCTGCCAACATGAATTGTTTTTTCTAATGGGAATAAACATAACAATATGAGCAAACATTAAATAAAAGGAATGTATTACTTAACAGAAGAAATCCAAAGAATAACAAGCAGATCTGGCATCTTAATGTCTTCTTAGCATTTCGTCAAAAGGGCAGCTGTGTCTAAAGCTATCTCAATTTTACTCATTTGTACCAAAGTGGATTCACTAAAAATATTTATAAAACAGCAGACAAGCTGCATGCTTTGTGTTTGCAGCAATAAGTAATGCACAGCCACCACTCTGCATTCCTGAATTTGGAAATCTGGAATGCTTCCTAACAAATATTGTCATTATTGTCTAACATTCATTCATATGGACACAAGACTTGATCAAAATCCTTCTGAAATTAATCAGAAACTGACTTTTAAAGGATTGGATCACAACTTTAATAATGAAGCCTACTTTGCCTGGGTGCCAGCTCCTTCAACAGAACAGATTTGTCATTAACCTCATGGTGCCTAGAAAAGCTCATCCATGTTACACAGAAATATTGAATTTACAGTATTTAAAATTTACAATTAAGGAAGTAATTATGTTATTCACAGTTACCCTTGTTTTGAATGCATGCATGTGTGGTCCCAATCAAAGAAATATCTCAGTAGATTCTGGGAAAGGTTCCCTAGATCATCTTCAGTGCTGTCCAAAGTGAGCCACAGTGAGGGAAGGGGGAAGGAGGGAAAAAATAAAACAAAAACAAAAACTCCCATGTTAATATGTCTAGTTCTGTTAACTTTCAGGCTCAAGATCCTACATGTTTACCAACAAATTAAAGAACTATAAAATCCACATATAGGAAACATATCAAGACAGCAAACTGAACTCATTTCACTGACTATATGTGAACATGTAAAGAAATTCAATACAATTATATTTAAACAAATCTCAGTATCTCCCCATGGCTATCTTTCTCTTTATAAACATGCATTCCTAACAGTTAGCATGCTTAAGAGTTTTTATGTTTCATTTATAAATTCGAACAGCATCATGATCATGTTATGTTTACGATGATACCTACTGGATATTTGTCCTGTAGAGAAAGTGATCTACATGTGATATGCACTTGAAAATTGCTAAGCAATTAGTTAAAATGAAGCATGCAAAGGCTTGTTTAAATACACTTGTGCATTTACATATAAATGGCCATGGCTGGTATTGAAACAGTTACCCAGTTCAAACTGATCCAGAGTCTTTGCTCTTTCCTTCAGAAAATCCTTTGCATAATGTTTTTCTAATTTTATCTCTCCTTCATTATAATCTATAAAAATGTACTAAGTATCTGAAAAATAAATAGCTATTGTAAAAAGTAACCTATTGTTTTTCCTAGAAAACAAATAGTCTTTAAAATATGAGAATTCAAGGGTGAAGGTCCCCAAATCCTGGATATTGCTGATGATTCATGAGCCCTTTACCTAAAGAAAGATTCTGCATTGTCATAAAGTCTTGGTGTCAGCTTGAGAGAAGGGTAATCAATAGCCAGCGGCTTCACACTAAACAAGGCCATTGCCAGTGCAACAAAGAGGACAGGCAGCAGCACATTTGACAGGGTTCCTCTCCAGTCTCGCCTAGTGCGGTGAAACCTCTTCATCAGGAGAGCAACAATCTGTGCAAGAAAAAGATGGACTCCATGCACACTTGAGGCCCCTGTAAATGAGAAATGAGACACACAAAAAAAAACCCACCACAACAAACAAGACAAAATTGACAAACAAGAAAAATAAAATTAATTTTCATGAGATACCTTTTCAAATATAGAACATAATAGTCTTTTTGATTAAAAAAAAGAAAAAAAGAAAAAAAGAAAAAAAAAACAGACAAAACCCCCCCACAAAACTATATAAACCAACAATGTTCTCCTGGATGGAACAATATAACCTCCTAAGGACAGCTAATTAACTCTTCCCACAAAGAAAAAGCAATATGCAGTTACACATCATCTCTATAGTTCCCCATACTCAGCTAAAAGTGTACAGAATGCTTATTTTCCCTTGGTCCTCATACTGGTACAACCATTTCTTCTGGATTGCCACCTTTGCTCCTAGATAAATGACTATGACAAACATCGTAAGTGCTAGTGATACAGATTCTTACAAAAGCATCCCCTTTATTCTTCTGCTCATATGGGACTGATAATATTTTCTAACATGTGAGTCAGTGCAGTTTTCACATAATCCCAGCTCATGGACAGTCCCTCATATTCCTATAAGAGTGGGTCCACAGCTTATTAACATCTCAATAACCAGACATTTTCCTGATAGTCTTTCCCCTAAGTTCATTTTATCGTTCTTTGTTAGACACTTGTGAACCACACCAGTCACTTTACTTCCATTTTAGACCCTAATGCTTTCTAGGAATGTGCAGGCTATTACCAGCTTCTTGTGGCCTTGCCAGACTGAACATACTTCAGCCTTTTTACTTCATTACAGCATAGCAGCGTCTGACAGATTTACTACCCCAGGTGTTTGTACTGTAGCAAGAATAAATACCTTGTTTATCACAGTGCTCAAAGAGATACTATACTTTATAATCACTTGGGATTCTCTTACTACCTCCCCTTCTATACATTGAGACCACTCTAAGCAGGATTTCCATGTTACATTTTATCAACTACTTGTATGGGAGTTTTCATGCACCTCAAATTAATTGTCTTTTATGTAGCACAGGATATGAAAAAAAAAACTGGGAATAAACATAGAACTGGTAAGATTGAACTGTGCCACCTGAGAGTTTGCCATGAATACAGGACTGTTCAGTGAATGAGGGAAGAGCAGTGTATGCTGTTTATTTTGACCTAACAAAGCCTGTGACATGGTCTCCCACAGTGTCCTTAGAGCAAGTGGAGTAAGAAGGATTTGCGAGGCCCCACACTGCAGGATGTGACCAGCGGTACTGGGTCCAACTGAGGAGTAGTTGGTTACCAGGGCCGTCCCTCAGGGGCAATGATGAGGAAAACACTGACTAACAGAACTTGCTTACATGCACACATGTGCACACCTGCATTTGCAGGGGACCTGTTTGGAGGGGTTTGCGGGAGGCACTGGGGATAAAGAGAACTTCTTGGCAGCAGAAGCAGATCTCTGGCAGCACCCAGGACTCCAGTGGCACCACTGAGCAAAGTCTCTACTCAGGGAAAGAACAAGAAGCAGCAGACACCAGCTGGACCATGGGAAATTTTGAATTAATATATCAGGAAAAAAAGTTTCATTGTGAGGGTGAGAACCAAAACTCAAAATGAGACTGGACAAGACAATGAGTAAGCTGCTCTTTCTCGACCTGGTCTTCCAATCTGAGTATTCTCTGATTCTATCAGATTCCAATTAAGTGATTATTCTTGGTTTTATTTCTGGTGAAAAATATTTCCAGTATTTATTCTTTTAATTCTGCAACTGAATTATTTTTTTCTTCCCAGAAAATCATATAAAACAAAAATTCTGTCCTTAAGCAGTTCTTATCACAGCCATATCTTGCTAATTTGACAGCTACCACAAATAGGATTTAGAATTTTGAAACTCTGGGGAGAAAAAGTAGCTACAAAATTCAGATCCTGGATCAGCACTCAGGTGCCCCAATCAAGAATGGTTACATTCTGGGCTTGAAACCTGTTTTTTTCTATAAATTGGACTAATAAGAGAAGACAATCTTAGTAACAGAATTTTTTCAAAGCAAACTTCTTATGAATGTATTAAGCTCTGAATTATTAGACTTCCAATAGTTGACTCATTACAGAAATTAAGACACTTGAAAGCAGAACAGTTTTCAAGGGGTGTTTTTAGAATAAAAGATATCCTTTAAGTGTTTCCAGACAAACACTGAAATTGTAAAATATACCATCTCTCACTTATCAAAGTAGTGAAATACCAGAAAAGGAGCGTGCAATGAAGTATTTACCATAGTCTTCAAGCTGTTCATAGATTATAAGCAAAAATGTGAGTGAAAGATGCTTCAAAATATTTGACCCTTTGAGTCTCTGAAAGAGGACCATGACTCCTACTTTCTGGGGACAGAAGGAAATCAAAGCTACCATTCATTCTTTTTTCTTGACAAATAGAGCAAAATGATAAAAAATTAATTCAGATTGCAATAGGAAGAAAAAATGTCATCCTGAATAAAAATAATTGTCCATTTTACCCGATATCCTGACTCTTACTCAATATTTCTAATGCTGGCCAGTCAAGATACATCACAGGAAGATGCAATAAACTATTACATTAAAAGCATGTGTTTGCCATAGGCATCACTTTTTCTTTTTTCTAAAACCCAATATGGTTATTATTTATAATTCTTGTTGAGGAAGGTGTCAAATGTCTTTCTGAATCATCTTAAATTTCACTCCTTCTACTTTGAATTCTGTCATTTCTTTGTGTTTTAGGTGAAAACAAAAAAAATCTTGTTTATCTGTTTTGAATTTATTCTTTTTGATGGTACTGGATATGCTCTTAAATCTTGCTTTAGGAGGCAGGTTATAGAAGTTTCCAATCTAGCTTCTGTATAAATAATCTCAACCTTTTAGTCTCCTCTTATAAAAATCTTTATAGTCCTAATCAGCCTCACCACTTGCTTCAAGTCCTCTTATATTACCCACTGTACCACTTTCAAGATATATTGTGTTCAACATAGCTGTCCATCAGATGTGGAAACACTGTATTTGCGCAATAGCATTATGCATTCTTGTACTGATCTGTTTGTCTTCTTTATGCATCATGCCATTTTGTCTGACTGCAGTCACACTATGAAAAGCAGGTTGTAATGGGCTTTCCATAATTGACTCAGTATGGCTTTCAAGATTCCCAAGGTGTTAAATCACAGCCCCGCCCCCCGCTCCCCCAAAAAAACCCCAACCTAATACCATTCCTGTGTACACTTGCCATTTAACCCTTCATGTTTCTGAATCCTACATGCATAGTATAATTTAATTCTAACTAGAACCTACAGAATTTATTTTTCCTTCATAAAGCTTCTAAGTAATTCACCACCTACATTTGGTATGTATGTCAGGAGGCATAAAAGAAGCACCCATTTATGGGAAAATGGTTCCTGATTACCACCGATAATCATAAAGGCTAGAAGACAAGACCAGATGACCTCTGTGTTATGAAGTCAATTTTTATGCAGAAAGCTTATGGAAATATTCTCATTAATAATTTAGATCACAAAATTAAAAACCTGACCCAACTGTTAGAAGCTGTCTTTCTTGACTTACGATTGCAATTATCCACAAGAATTGCAATTACGTTCACAATTAACTTGTACTTCCCAATTATCCAGACTCTCCTTTGTATTATGGAAGAGATTTTTTCCACTTTCCAGTTCATATAGTTAGTATCAGGTACAGGGAAACAGAGCATAAGTCCTAAAATCTGGGAACCAATACTTTGAAAATCCTTACCTGCTGACTGCTATAGAATTAGGAGCAGAACCAAATACTGTAAGAGTTTAACTGGAGATTAGATGGTCCTTTTCTCCCCTTTTTGAAGTTCTAGAAAATAATGTAATTCTAACCTTTTTTCATGGCACAATAAAATAAGGAAAAATGGGCTATGCAATGGCTATGTCAACATCCAGGAGTAGACATTTCCAATTCTACTTCTGTAATTTTCACATTTAGACAAGTTATTTAGGGGAGGTACAGATTTTGGGAATTTAATCCTGGAACTGAAACACCCTGGAAAAACAGTTCAGCTAGATCACATGAAACTGGTTGCATTTGGAAGTAATACATATTGACTAGCTTATCAGAAGTTCTGTGCCAAAAAGTAGTTCTAGGCTGAGCTAGTGATCTGACATCATTCTGCATTTCATTACATACCATACTGGCATAAGGCCAGTGCTAGCCAACCAATCTGTGCATAGCATTCTATTAGAAGGTATACTTCCTTCATTTTCTTACATATTTGTTTACTCATTATAAAAATAAGTATGAAGTTGGTTTGTTTTTTTTTTTTCAGGAGGATTTTTAGGACTGATTTTCATGTAGGGCCTTTGAATAAAAGTCGTTTTGTGTGAGGTATAAAGGGAATGCCTCTAGTCTATGTTTCATACTATGGTTGAATCTTGCTTATATGGAATAGAGTCATGAGTTGTCTCCATACAGGTCAGAACAACCTGCATTTTGGATTTGTTTTGTTTTTACAGTTGTTTTTTTAGTGTTTGTTTATTTTTTTTTCCACAAAACATTATGACATAATCTGAAAAACGTATTGTGCAACACACAACGTATGTCAATTTGTTGACAAATAAATGAGCTGCAGCCTTTCTGTTGTTGTTGCTGGGAGAGAAGGAATGGATTATATGATTAATTTTCCAGTCATGGTTTCATATGAAATACAACTGATTGATAAAAACACTTTAAGCACCAATCTAAAATACTCCACTTGCACACTGATGCACCTTAACCCTGCCTTCCACAGGGTAGCTTGGGGATGACTAGTAAACTAAGAAAGAATTAAAACCAGGACTAATTTTTGGGTACTGAATAACCCAACTGAAAAGAATACATTATAATTATCAAAGTAAACTGAATAGAATACACGATCTAGGTTCCCAAGAGCTCATTAAATGCAGCAAATGACTACCCCAAAAAGATTTATTCCTACCTCCCAACCTCTCCAACTTTTGTACAGGTTACTAGGTGAACCTGAGCAGAGCCCATCTGAATCTACCTCTTCCTAGAACAGTTCAGCAACAGAGTATGCTGTTGCAAAAATCTACGAAAGAGTCAGGACAGGACATTTTTAGAGGAAGCAAGAATCCAACTACTGATTTTTTCCAGACATATCATAGTCTCATTTGCATTACAAATATCACCCTTTAATTTCAAAACCTTGCAATTTTTTACAAAGTTGGAACATACTATTACCTGTATTATACAAATAGGTGAGCACCATTGAATGCAAGCCAAATATTTTTTAGCAATTATACAAATTAGATAGAAACTAAAAAATTAGATCCCCATTTTCCTTTACATTTTCACAAACATCCATGACTATTTATAGTAGATATTATAAATCTATTATACGAAGTATTAATTTATCTATCTATAATGCCATACAAAATACAAAGATAAGCCAGCCTCTTGAATTTGCATATAACTAAAACTGAAAGGGACTTAGCTTTTCCTGGCTGTTTTAACCTTCTACTTAATGCAAGAATACCCAGTCTCATACCACTGTAAAAATCCATTAAGCTTTTTTATCACTTATATCAAAATAACAGAAAATCCTCTAAAAGGAGAAAGACCACACCATGCACCAGCACCTCATGTATGGTAATAGATAAGAATTTTAGAACAGATGTGCGTCACAGCCACTCTGTATTTTAAAGGAAGATCTGAGGAAGCAAAAGAGTCCAAATGGCATTTAGCAAAGTAGTTAGAAAGTCATTGAACTGAGACCTCTGTTTTTAATTTATGGATATGATTTATAATCTCGCCTTCCCAAACCTATTTGTCTGTTTTATCTACTCATTGCATTCAGCCTTAAAATGACTGCAAGCTGTCACATGTAGTGAGAATCTGGGGGAGGGTTATCCTTACTATTACGTTATAGGGTGTCGAGACAGGGCTTGTCTTTAGGTTATGTTTCCAAGATACTGCTGCTGGTATAATAAACAATAATAGCCACCATAACAGCTAGGAAAAATAGCACCCTAGTTGCTACTGAAGCATTAGCTGATGTCAAAACACCACTTGTTTTTACTAGTATGAAAATGAATAAACATGCAGCCAAACAGAAACTTGGCTTGCAACACTTTCAGGGAATGGTACAAGCACTTCCTCTGGGTATAAAAATTTTCAATCAAGGGAAATAATTTTTAGTACAAAATAGTCAGTTTTCTTCTCTCCAGTAAGAAGCACAGAAGTAGTGCATGAGCATAAAGAAATGGGAAACAATGGTGCTGCCTTCCTATCTGTTAACCTACAGAACCCAAAAAGAACCAAAAAGGGCTGTTACAATGACAACCGAGCTGATTTGATGAACAACCACCCAAATTAGTCCACCTAAACTAGTCTGGTTCTGATGAAAGAGGAGAACATATTGCTGAGTGCACTGTTCCCATCATTTGTAGAAATAGGGTTTATAAATACAGCGTGACCAGCAAGTCAAAGGAGGTGATCCTGCCCCTCTACTCTGCTCTTGTGAGACCTCACTTGGAGTATTGTGTACAGTTCTGGTGTCCTCAACATAAAAAGGACATGGAGCTGTTGGAGCAAGTCCAGAGGAGGGCCACGAGGATGATAAGAGGACAAAAAGCTGAACAGCAAGTGGATCAGCTTCTTGGCACTGTAAGAGTACCTCTTCTAGAAAACAGCTCTTTCCATTGATTTTGTAATAGCCCTCTGATGTCTACACCTTTCTAACTAAGAGCCCAAGATATCTATACTGTGGATGAAAAGTGGAAAAGGACCAGGCATCCACCACAACCAAATTAAGTGGTAGGGAAAATGTTTGGATGACAGAAGAATGTAGTGGGTGAAAAAAAGTGAAACACAATTTGAGGTAAGTGGGAGAACATAACCATTTGCTTTCAGAAGGATAGGACTTACTGTTATGTGCTTACTGAGAGAACCAATGCATGTAAACCTTAAACAAGATTATATTATTTGAGATCACGTATCTTTTTGTGATTACTGATAGGTAACATTACAAAGATGCTTCATCCTCATTCTATGCTTTAGAGAATCCTGAAAGAGTGGCAAAAGGAAAAAGAAGCAAGATTGAGGAGTATACAGCTAAATAATTGGAAGATGTGAAACTAGGGTTGTGGCATATGTAGAATCACAAGCTTTTCTGCAAGAAATTAATCAAAACAACAATAAAAAAGATGAAGGAAAATATAATGCATCCAAGATAATGGAAGACTGAGGTGCTGTATATTCTCCTTATCAGTAGTTGGCAAAAATCTGAAAATTTTAATATCAGTCTTCATGTCAGCAGCCACTTCTAAACTGGCTAGCAAGTAGCAACTGCTACTTACTGTCCAGTTTTCTACTCAGAAATCAAGTTTCATTTTGCAAGGTGGAGCACTGAAATAATTCTTAGAGCCTTTTAAGAGAATGTTACAGGGAAGTAAAAGAAGAGAGTTCCACTTAAAAACTTATGTTGTGATATAACTTCAAACATATTATAACAAATACTCTGTCAACCTTCATTTCGTACTTATGAGGAATTCAATTTGTCATAATGTATTAAAAGCTCCTCTCTAAGAAGAGAAGAAACCACTTGATCACCTATCAATAGACATCAAATTCCACTCACATGCAGAAATCAATAACACCTTTTATTGTAGCGTATTTTCTGCAAAGGCCCCAGGCTTGTGTCAAACGCATCAGGAGTTGGAACATACTAACTGCAGGGTAGACTGACTTCAACTGTTAACCTGTAGGAGAAGTGCCTGCCTTTAGCTTCCAGCTATTTGTTTCTCTTAATTCTTCCTTTATTCTATTTATCACTTCTGACCCCATAAAACTTAGAACTATACCCTAATAGACAGTATTCGCCAGGGATTAAAAAAAACAAAAAAGTTTGACTTTTTTAAGCAAACCACTTCTCCATCTTTTATTCCATAAACTACATTAACTGACCACTGACAGTGCCTTTATAAGGACTTACAAGGACTTCATCTCCAGCCTCCAGTATTAACTCTTCTCTGTTCAACTTCCAAATTCTCAGCTTTCCTTAAAGACATTCAAACTTAAAAACATGGACACAAAAGTTGTACATGCTATTGTAACATCAGTCTCATCAATTTTGTGCTGATAGTCAAAATGACCTCTTCACATCCTTTTGTACATTAAATTGAAACATAAATCATCTCAGCTATACTGTCTAAAAATGCCTTTTTGCTAAGATTAGCAGGCAACTTTCAAAGTCAATGTTTTCTAGGATATTACTCCACATTACATAGACTGCCCAGCATTTAGCTTAATTAAACCACATTTTATTTAGAATAGATTCAGCTTTTCAAGTGCTCTAAGTCACTCTTTAGGAATGACTCATTAGCATTCTACCAATACCTTGCAGCAGTCCCCTTTTTAATTTTTTTCCATAAGCAAGGTTATATATACTTCAGTATCCCTGATGATAATAATCCAAAGGCAGAGCTGAAACCCAGTTAAAATTCACTGAAGGCTCTGCAGTGTGATGTTTTACTATCGATGACTGCTTTTTTCAGATACAATTGCTGAACTAAATTAGCTTTCAGATGTGCTTTATTAAGTAGTGTATGTTGTTGATCTCTTCAATCCTAATAGGAGCAATGTAATATTTTGCCCCAAATCCTTTAAAATGGCTAATAACAGCTGCAGCTGTTTCAGAGAAAGGTGTAAGCAACCATAAAAATTAGTTATGCATCAACCTGCTTCCACTCTAACACTCTCAGTGGCTAATTTATTGAAGAAGTTGAAAGACATTTAGTAATGTAATTTTTTACTGTGTGAAAAATATAATTTTATCCATTTTGAATTTTCTACAGTTTAGTTTTCACTATATCTGAGGTTCCAACTGCATTTTCCTGCCAGAAGAGATTATACTCAAAGTTGGTAACTTCCAAAAATCTCCAAGATGTAGAATGTTACAAAATTGATTTGCCTCTTTAGCAAGATATCTGCATATTTCAACTTAGCAGCACTGGTCCCTTAATGATCCAATGAGCTCATTCTCCAGTCTATTGCTTGTTTTTGCATACACTCAGAATATTCTGTTATTTATCCACGGTTAACTAGTCACCCTTTATACTTTCTCTTATCTCTCCTGATAATTTGTGTACACAGACTGCTTGCTGTAGTTTATGATACTTTTATAGGACTCCATAGGGTTGGCTTCTCCATTTTCTCAAGGCTATTTGGCTCCAATGATCTTGTCATGCAGTTACCGCAATCTCAGTCCAACTTTTTTTCTGCATGCTCTGTATATATCTACAAAACAATAACCATCAATTGTGTGCCTCAGCTGTGTAGAAATTAATTATGCATGTTTTTATTGTAATATATGCATGTATTATGCCTGCATTCATAGGCATTTCCTGACTTAAAATTGTTAACAGTTCTCACCAAAAGGTGAGTCTTATTCCAAGTTTTTTTAATTGGAATAAACTAAATATTATGAGTTAACCTTCCACAGAGAAAATTTAACCCACTGGAAATTACAAAGTATGCTTTGTTTCTTAAAATTACCAATATTGGAATTGTTACTTAATTTAATGAATGGACTGCTATTTAATATTTGCATTCAGAAATGGGTCAAATAATTCTGAGTTTATTTTACGTGTATGTGGTGTGTTGATGCTGGCCAGCAGCTAAGCACCCCACAGCTGCTAGCTCACCCTTTGTCTGCCAGCAGGATGGGGGAGAGACTAAGAAGAGAGCAACCAAGAAAACTTGTGAAGGAAAAAAGAAGGGAAAAAAAAACAAAACAAAACAAAGCAAAACAAAAAACCCCAAAACCTTAAAACAACCAAACAACAAAAAATCCCAAGGAATGCAAAGGTAATCATTTGAGTCTGGTAGCAATGGCTCAGCTATCCAGGTCATGTGCTCTCCCAGCTTCTTGCTCACACTCAGCCTTACCACAGGGAGGAGAGGCAGAATGGGAAAAAGAGCATTGACACTGCAAGCACTGCTCAGCAATAACCAAAACACTGGTCTACTACTAACACTGTTTTAGTCACAAATCCGAAGTACAGCACCATAAGGGCTGTTTTGTGAAAAATTAATGCCATTCCAGTCAGACCCAATATAATAAGACACTGTAAAATATAACCAGAAATTATCAAACTCCAACTTTGGTGAGATGCTGTCATATTTTGCTGAAGTGATGGCTCTTGCCTGGTTTTGGCACTGGTCATCAGCCTAAATCATGTACTGATTTTTTGTAGTTTCATTTAAGAAGGGACATGTATGCTGCTCTTGTCTGGGAGACAAGAAACGACATTTTGGTTTCTACGCTGTCCTGAAGCCTCAGGAGCTGAGTACCAGTAAAGATAGACAATACTTCTGCTTGTGCTCAGATCCATGCTCTGTCAAAGCAGCTCTCTAGTCCAAATTCCTTTACAAATCAAATAGCAGCATCCTGTGATCTTCTCAATAACCCAGCTGTTTGCTCCAGGGGATTTTGAAAATTCATTTGACTACTTTGACAACAGAAAGTTTAACTGCCTTTGAATGTGCTTTCAAAGACAAAGTTATACAGGTCAAGCTATTGTCCACGGAGTATTCAGTTTAGCTTTGACAATGATGGATACCTTTCATGACCATTTCCCAGATCCCTTATGCCTACACTTCACAACTGTCCTTAATGATGAATGACAGTCATCTGCAACGAATGACAATTTTCCACTACACTCAATACACTCATCCCCAAAGATGCAGCATTATCATTACATTTTCTTGCTATAATTTACCAGACTGAAATACTAGAGTCTCTGATTACTAGATTCTTTATTAATGTAATAACTTGAACAAATACTAAGTTATGTGTTTTGAAATGCAGATGGTGAAAGATATGAAATTGTTAGGCACAGCATATTCTGTTTTCACTACTTTAGGAACCATAAATATTACTCTAAGGAAAATGCAACGTGAAGATGACAGACTGTTTTAATTTGAAATTGGTTTGGGTATCCTAGCTGAGCCTTGAAAAAAATACACAATTGATGGTTGTAAAATAAAGGGATGTTCAAAACTGTATTGTAATGGAAGTCATCTTCTCACCAGTCAGTGGGGGTTTTTGCTATATAGTTACATCTTCATTGATTCAACAGGGACTGAAATAGTCCAGCAAAAAGACCCTCTGAAAAACTCATCAAGTCTTTGTACTTTGGGAGAAAAGTTCTCAGGCCACAATTCTTGGCACTGATTACTCATTACTGGCAGATTGTCGTGGTTTAAGCCCAGCCGGCAACTTGGAACCACGCAGCCGCTCGCTCACACCCCCCTCCCCCCCTTCTTTCCTCCCCCCACTCCTGGAGGGATGGGGAGGAGAATCAGAGGAATGTAACTCCCACGGGTTGAGATAACAGCACTCCAGTAACTAAGGTATAATACAAACCACTACTGCTAACACCAGTAATAATGATAAGAGGAATAACAAGGGAAAAGGACACAACCGCTCACCACCCGCCAACCAATACCCAGCCCGACCCGAGAAGCGATCTGGGCCTTCCGGGTAACTCCCCCCAGTTTCTATACTGGGCATGACGTGCTGTGGTATGGAATAGCCCTTTGGCCAGTTTGGGTCAGGTGTCCTGTCTCTGCTTCCTCCTGGCTTCCCCTCCTCCCTGGCAGAGCATGAGACTGAGAAAGTCCTTGATCAGAGTAAACATTACTTAGCAACAACTAAAAACATCGGTGTTATCAGCGTTGTTCCCAGACTGAAAGTCAAAAACACAGCACTGCACCAGCTACTAAGAAGGAGAAAAAATGACTGCTGTAGCTGAACCCAGGACACAGATCCAACTGAATTTATCTTAACAACGAACAGAAGCTTGGTTCAAAATTATTATTTCCATTACTGTAACAATAAAGGTCTTCAGTCACAGACCAGAACCTCTCTATGACTGTGTTCTATAGAAACAAAATAAGAAGGACTGCACATGAAGTTGTGAACACCCCTGGAAGTGTTCAAGGGCAGATTGGACGGAGCTTTGAGCAACCTGGTCTAGTGGAAGGTGTCCTTGCCCATGGCAGGGCATTGGAACTAAATGATCTTCAAGGTCCCTTCCAACCCAAATCATTCTGTGATTCTATGATATAGAATAAAATGTTTGACATCTAACTGAAGAAGAGTATAACCTAGATATAAACCCTCAAATAGAAAGGAACCTGCTAAATATAGAAGCATGAGAATCCCAGGACCAGTGAGAAAATGTTGATCAGCTTGGCAGACGCTGGTTTTAGAGAACTTGAGTCTTGCATTTTGCAAGGTATCACTTTAGTAATTTGTATAAGAAGCTTCCTAAGGTTTCAGAAATGTTAATGAGGAGCTCCTCCAAGGCTTGCAGGGCAGGAAAATGAAAAGCATGAAGGAAATGGTTTTAAAACAAGCAAGCATGGAAGGGAACCTGAAATAACATGCCACTTGAGAGGACAAATGATCTTCTACTACATTGGGCAACAGCTTTTATTTATTTTTTTATTTACACATAGATGGAGATGAATACATCTTTCTAATAGCTTCCAGATTTTATATCTGTGGTATACTTCAGTAGTATTTATCCATTGTCAGTATGAGTCAAAATATTTTTTTGTCAGGGTCTTCTAGTAGGAAGCAGTATGTTAATGTTTGTGTTCACGTTTATACATAGCAGAATGGTGGAAAGGCATCTGCAATGTGCTACAGAGGTGAATAGGTGAATCACAGTGCACATGAAAACTTACTACCCAAGGCAGATCACATTACACAGACCAAAAAAAAAGAATTACTAGATGATATCAGGCAGTATTCTCAATCTGCTTGTGCATTCCTCAACTTTGGGAATTTTGTGCATGTTTACCTATGTATTTGTGATCTTTATAAATCTGGCTGCTTCAGAAGGTACCTAATTTTATACTTACAAGATGATTCAGCACCATTTGTATGGTCCAGGTGTGCTGCGTGTGGAACATCAGGCATCTTCTCTGAGTCCTGCAGTAGCTTCAGAAACACCTTTCATGAAACAGGAAAAAAATAAATTAAAATCCATTTTCTAAAAACTACTTTATCTATCCCAAACCATCCAGATTGTCAGATATTAGTAGTGGCTGCTGTAGCCACCCTCCCAGAATATGACTATAAAATTAGTCAAGCTGTCCAGTGGAGGAATCCTGAGGATAAGGGGAAACAAATAAATGCCAATAGATGCAAAAGCACATATGAAAAGTATTGTTGGCCAATGCACACTACTGTCTGCAAAGATTTTTCGATAGACTGGCTGCCCTTGGTTGATTTTTTTATGCTCCTAAACTGTGGTATATTATGGAACTCAGTTACTGCTGTTTTTACCAAGGGCATGTTGACAGCTTCAAGTCTCTTCTGATAAACTAGAAGTCTGTGGGCACAACTGGAACTGCTACCAAAGAGATCTACTTGTACCAGAACTAAATATAACATACAAAATCATACAGAACCAAGAATCCAGAGAGCGCTGGGAAGGGTCCATAGATTTATGCAAGCATATGGGCTATAATGTTATTGAAAGACTTTTAAAGAGCAACGAAATCATCAGGCATAGTCAACATCAACAAACTCTTGTCTAACTAATATTATAGGAAAACTGGGCAACAATGTATGTTTTGTAGCAAAACCGTCAGCATTCATATCCCAAATTGGGAGAACATGATAGGAACCTGTTACCTAAAATTACCATAGAAAAAAAATGAAATTATTTTTTATAAAAGTACCAATCTAAAAAGCTGTACTGGAGTTAAATTGTAAGGATTGAATCTTCCTAGGCAGCGGGACACACATCAGAAGGGTTTTAAAGGTAACATTAAAAAAAAAAAACAAAAAACCCAGAAGAATTTACTAACTGTATAATCATAAGATCTGTTTAAATGGTATATACACTTTGCCAAATAGATTTGTGCTTGACCTGTTGCTTCTTGCTTAGTCCTGTTTCACAGTTCTGCCCACATAACATCCTTTGAATTTCATAGAGATGTATTTAATTCATCAGTCCTTCAGCCTTGCAGAAGCTTGGAACAGCTTTCATAGGGAGTCAGTTACTAATGCTTACCTCATTTCTTGTAAGCTCAGGTGAAAAATAAAATTAACATTTTTTTATCTTAACCTGAACTACAAGTTAAACAGTGATCTAGATATTTCAGATAAAAAGAAAAGAAAAATTAACAGAGCATCTCTAATTAAACAGCAAAAGTACAACTAAGTTTTGCTTTCTTTTGATTAAAGCCGCCTCCTTCTTTTTAATGTCTGTTTGGCTTGAGCTCCAAGACAGATTATAATGACAGTGCAAATTTCAGAAATCATTAAGAAACTATTTATTTCTTCCCACAAAAGAACCTGAGAACCTGATAGCACTTATAACAAAAAATTCCTTGTTTTCAAGGAGCTTATACAATAGAAAATAAAAATGGTCAATGTGAAGTACTTTATAGCTGCAGAAAGATATTTCTTGACTTGCTAAGGTCTGACTGTTACAATAACCATATTTTGTGTAGTCAATGTAATTGCTATTTAACAGTGATTATTGATTGCACTTGTTACCTGCCAACTTTCAGGGAACACTTTTGGTCATTAATAACTGCAAGGACAGAAGAAATTAATACCTCCCGACATTTTTATGTTAGACTCTGAAGGGAAATGCTAACTGCCCAAAGTCACATTCTAATTTGTTGCCTTGGACCTGCTTGCTGATGGTTCCTCTGCACACCAGTGCCATCAAGCAAACTGAAGTGAACCAGCTAAAACGACAAAGGAATTGATCCTCTCTGGCTAGGACGAAGGCTACACTAGAAAGTGTTGCCTGCATATACTCAATTCAGTGTCAAAATCCCTGCAAGGGGCTGCAGACAGACTTTTTCTTCTTTAATGACTTAAAGAAAGAATGCAACTATGCCTTAGGAAAGAAACAAAACCACCAAACATTTTTCTAATACCGACTGTGTCCATTGTAGCTTCACTGACACAGCTGTTCTGACAGATCTCTAAAGACAGGCGGCCACCCACACTGCCCAGTCTTCCCCACAGTATCCAGACAGTTCTCAAACGTTCCATTAAGCATGGGAATCATCAGGGACTAGGTTGTACAGGGACATGATAAATTATCTAATGGTGCACAGGATATTGTGGACAGAAGTAGTATTAGCCTAACAATGTTATTAGCAGAGTAAGTACCCTCCAAAACACACAGATCTGGAAAAGTCAGGATTAGACATAATGACAGAGACACAATGTGCTCTTGCCATACCTAAAAGGCTGGATAAATTATCCTAGCCCCTCCTACATGTCTTAGCAATTCCTGCTTAATTTCTGCTATGGCTTGCAAGTCCGTATCTAACCAAGGTGTTTTCCAGATGGCTGTCTGTAGAGGAGAGAACATGTGGAAATAGACATTTCCTGTACCCCTCTAAGCTGTACTAGTCAGCTACTACCTCATTTCTTCCTGATTCTTACTTTGGGACAGCCTCATAAAAACAAGCCTGGTTCTCTGATAGAGTGGCACAGTATCCTTGGCACTTCGCTGCAGTTATCATTCCTAAAATACATCTTCACCTGAAGGGAAAAAGTGCAGAAAACCAAGGTGGCTGAAAGAAAGAGAAAATGAAGAGGGGGGACAAAACCTCCAGAATACCACCTATAGACAGTCCTTTATCATCTAAAAGCGCTGACTGATATTTTAGCAACATTTCTGGGGCCTACTACATTTTCTGTTCACATTGGGTTTATATTATCTTCCAGGCAGTACATGCTGAGCACAGCCTTCCACAGCTATGGGTATGCTTCACTAAGCAGAATGATGCAGAAGCAGTTTTAGAGCCACTCACTGTGGATGACTTAACTGAGGAACTTTTGCAAGAAGGTCAATTGTTATCTGCTAGCCAGGTGTCAAACTTAGATACACACTCACAGAGGGAGACAGACATTTGGCACAGCTCAAAGCCACAGGAAGAAATTGTATGCTTTTGAGGAAAGCGCTTTAAATATGTAAGGAGTAGCATGGCTTACTTCCAGCACTTGCCCCTGCAGGCTGGCTCCATGCCAGGCACTGAAGGACCACCTCAACCACTCCTGGGGATGGAGAGAGCAGGTAGTCATATTGGCTACTGAGAAGGACTGCCCTTCTTGCAAGGAGCAGCCACTGCCCTGGCTGCTTCTTTCAGACCATCAGAGATGGTTAGAACATCCTCCACAAAACAGAATCACATTAGAAGCTACATAGTGTTCTAAACCTAAGCTATTTCAAGAAGGTATACGGCTTTCCCTGGAAAGTTTGGAGCAAACTCTCTGGTCATTTCAAGGAGGAGAATTTAAAGTAGTACGTTATTAACAGGTATTTAGACACACCTTATGTTCCAAAGATGTTTCAATGGTTTTGTTCTCTCCTCAAATCAAAGCAAGAAAGCCATAAGCTTTGAAACCTCCAGGGTTGCCAGAAAGTGAAATATCTTCCATTCAATTTAATTAACCACTCTTCCATCCTCCTTTTAGTTCTACTAACACTCTTTGGATTACAAGTATTATAAAGTACACAAATACAAATGGTTGGAAAACATATTTAAAACCCCAAATGAAGCAAATATATTAATGAGATATAAGGTTTCAGGAGTTGATTTTGTTAGAACTTCATGAATCCTTTGAAGTATGAATGGAAACCTGTTTTCCCTTGAAGAGTATGACTTATAGAGAGTGCAAGTGTCCCTCTGACTGAGAAAGAATAATGCTGACTGTATGAGAGAACAAAAAGAAAAGATAAAATAAAAGTTATAACACATTTCTTCCTTTACAGTCAGAGTCCTTTGTTTCCAGATTGAATTGTTTGAATAGACTAAATAGTGCTATTATGTACTACCCATTTAGTTGCCAATGCAAAGAGGCTTTTTGATAAGAAAATGGAGAATTGAGATTACAACAGTAACTAATGATGAGATGCAGAGATGACAGAAATCACCCCAAATTAATGTATTAAGTCTTCAAGCTGAAGAATGATACATCAATATCTAATACCACCTTTAAACCCTTTTTTTTTAACCTTCCCTGAAGAAAACAGCCAAAAGCAAACTCTCAGCTGAATAACAGATACAGAACACTGAGGAAGCTTCTTGTATTTCACGACAACTTCACACTTAGTTCACACACGCCAGTTCCAAAAAGCTCTATGATGTCCCACAGGGACATAATAAAAAAGGTTCTCAATATATAAATTAATGCACAATCTATGAAGTTAATCACCGAAGAGGATTCTTTTTTATAGCATGTTAATCACCCTACATGATTTGGAAGAAAATAACAATTTTTCAAGAAGCTTTTGACTTGTCTCATAGAATTGTATATCAGGAACATGATTTATAGCACCATGTAACATGTTTATTAAACTTCTGTGATTTATCCCCCTGCCATAGCAAATGCTTGCCATGTTAGCTTTGTGTACTTTGGTCATTTATAAGATAAACACTGAAGAGATGTCTTTTGGTTTCTTTGTTTTTTCCTAAATGACTCAGTTATATAGAGCTTAGCTTCAAAAGAAACCACATACTTGCTGGTAGAGCATTCTTTGGACTGTAGTTTAAAAAACAAGTGTGCAAAACAAGACCATTTATGCTGGTGCAGGGTCCTAAAAACCTATGTTGCAAATCAACATAGTCCTAAAGACGTCTCCCAGTGGACCACTTCAGGATACAGAAGCTCCACATAGTGGCATATTGGTTCAATAAATTTCATGAACAATTGTCATTTTATGTTGACTTGCACTATTTGAGTTCTCTTTGTATTTTTTCCACAGATATGTAAGACAAACAAGTCTAAACTTGCAAAGCAAACCCAGAACTACTGATGCAGTTTCAAATATCTGACCCCATTAATTCCTATGTATAGCTCATGCAGCAAAAATACAATTCAAAAGTGATGTCTGACAGGCTTAAAGTGCATCATTTTCTTTAAAACTCAGAAAGATGAGTAACTTCCCTGAGGGATCTTGTGTTCCAGCTGACCACAGTACTAGATGTGGGAAGATGTCGTGGTTCAAGCCCAGCTGGCAACTTGGAACCACGCAGCCGCTCGCTCACTCCCCACTTACCCTTTCCTTCCTTCCCCTGCTCCCAGGGGGTGGGCGAGGAGAATCAGAGGAATGTGACTCCCACAGGTTGAGATAACAGCTCTCCAGTAACTAAGGTATAATACAAATCACTACTGCTACCAATAATAATGATAAGAGGAATAACAAGGGAAAAGGACACAACCGCTCACCACCCGCCAACCAATACCCAGCCCGACCCGAGCAGCGATCTGGGCCTTCCGGGTAACTCCCCCCAGTTTCTATACTGGGCATGACGTGCTGTGGTATGGAATAGCCCTTTGGCCAGTTTGGGTCAGGTGTCCTGTCTCTGCTTCCTCCCGGCTTCCCCTCCTCCCTGGCAGAGCATGAGACTGAGAGAAGTCCTTGGTCGGAGTAAACATTACTTAGCAACAACTAAAAACATCGGTGTTATCAGCATTGTTCCCAGACTGAAGGTCAAAACCACAGCACTGCACCAGCTACTAAGAAGGAGAAAAAAATGACTGCTGTAGCTGAACCCAGGACACCCATAAGTTGGCTCTTTAAGGAGAAAAGGTAAAACATGGAATTATTAATAGTTTCCAATAGATGGCTCCCAAATTATAAAGGCAATGGCATAGCTGAGAACACATACCAGATCAGTTCACAACCAGCAATTCTATCATATCAAATCCAATATTACAAAGTACAACTAAAAGTGAACCTTAGGCCAGGCCCCAAAGGCAATAAACATCAAAACAGTGAATGCACACTGCAAGTAAGGTATGTCATAACGCTACTCTGATACCAAGTACAACAACTCTAAGAGCAAATAATCAACACTGAGACCAGAGACAGACATTACACTGATGCAATGAATGCTTATAACAAATTCATTTCCACAGAGTCTGGTCAGATCTGTCATTATCTCAACCCTCCATGCCCTACATTGGGCACCGAAAAGGACCATCATGGTTTAAATCCAGCCAGCAAGTGAAGTACCATGCAGCCAGTAGCTCACTCTCTCCAACTGCCCCCTGATAGGATGGTGGGAAGAATTGATAAAAAAGGTAAAACTTGAAGGTTGAGATAAGAAAAGTTTAATAACTGAATTTATTATTGTTCTTCTTATATTTAAATAAATATTATTATTATGAAAAGAGGAGAGAGAGAAATAAAATTCAAAGAAAATAAAACAAGTGATGCACAAAAAAATTTCTCACCAGCTACTGACCGATACCTCCCTGAGCAGCAATCAGCCCCTCCCAGCCAACACCCCACAGTTTATATACTGAGCATGGTATTCTGTGGTATGGAATATGCCTTTGGTTACTTTGGGTCAGCTGTTCTCTCTCCCGGCTTCTTGTGCCCCTTCTCACTGGCAGAGCATGAGACTGAAAAGTATTACTCAGCAACAACTAAAATATCAGATTGTTATCATAATTATTCTCATATTAAAGCCAAAACACAGCAAAGAAGCAGCGTAAGTTTCCTTCTCTGGTCTGTTTGGTATATACACACACAATGTATATATATACTCAAGTAGCGTGTATATATATGTTCATGTATACATATATTTAAGTGTCTTTAATTATACACACAAAGTACTGTTTAGGGATTTTGCCACAAAGTTTTGCTAAGTTCTAAGCTTTACAACTTCATAAATCAAAGTGTTTTCTTAGCAATTCTTTTCTCTGTCCAAAGAGCTACCTGAGCTGAACCTCTAAGGCTTGCAAGTTCAAAGCTCATTCCAACATTAGAGATTTAGGACAACAGCAGTGGTTCTCATGAAATCAATGACACATTGAATTTTCCTTAAGTAAATGAAGAAACTAACATTTAGGAGTTTGAAAACTATTTCTTTGTATCAGATTCTTGAAATAAGTCACAGTAGAGTGAGTGCTGAAATTAACAGTCCCATGAAACTGTAAGATATACATTTTGCCTGACTTTGTTTTGAGGAATTGGATTTTTTTTTGTTTTGTTTTTTTGTTTATCTGTTTGGATGGGGGGGTGTTTGTTTGTTTTGAAAACATGCTTCTCACAACGGAGTGTTATGCAATATGAAAGATACAATCAAGAATAGCTGAAAGCTAATACAGGTTCTTCTAACCAAGAAAATGCCATTATGCAGAAAAACTAGAAGTACCTCTTCCAAGGTGGTGTCAGAAATGCCATAGCCAGTCACATGTAGATGATGCAGGCTTTGATCTAAAGCCTGAAAAAGACTTTTAAAAGAGGTCTTATCTGCCCTTTCTGGAATCACATAGGTCAGCTCAGTCCCACTGTTCTCTTTCAAGAAAGCTTCTGGGATGTGGGTCTGTACAAGAGATGTGATCTGAACAGTATGCTTAGGATCCTGGATTTCAAACACAGAGGGCTATGAGGAAAGAAAGATAATAATACACAAAAAAATTAAATATTACCAGAATAATGGGACTTGGTGGCAGAATTCATATAGGAAAATTTTCAATGATGAAATTGCATTCAACCTGGGACACAGAGACTACTTCCCAGGAATAAAAAACTGTGAGACAAAGCCCTTTTCGACTAAGTATTAAAATTCATCATGTTCAAAGATGTCATTGTGTTCTTCTAAATAATAATAATTATTATAATAGTAATTACTATTATTAATAATAATAATAATATTAGTGCCACCCACACAAAACACCAACAAAGCTAGTAAAAACATGTTTTGCAGGCTCTCTAATAATCTGTATCACATATTACTTCCTGGCAGGGACATACACCTCCCTTAAAATATACACAGACATTACTTGGTAAGCACTATGAAGTTCCCTACAGTACATTTTTAGCATACCTTTTTTGTCAGCGTTAGACTGTGTCCCTGGCCGTATGTTTCTCTGAGATAAGAGGGAGAACCCCAGCACCTCAGCTGGCCACGCTGCAGGATAGCAATGTGATCACTGAGCACCTCTGCCTCATCAAGATGGTGAGTGGTAAAGATCAGTGTGCAACCTGCATCAGAAATATTGGTATATGTTTACAAAACCCGATTTCTAGAGAAACACATCTTGCTTTCATGAGGATCCTTCAACCTTAAGGGAACGTGTTTAAGCTCCCTTCAAAACATAACTGCAAGACAAACAAAATCTGCATTCAGATTTACAGTCTAAGTTAGATTCAGGTCTAAGTTTGCATTGCCTTATACATTGTATGCAATATAAAGCATTACAACTTGAAGCTGTTTTAACAGCGTAAGAGTTACCTTAAAAACACATAACAGCAGTGTCTGTTTCAATGGATCATTCCCTGTGAGTTATTACAGCTAATTGAGTGCTCACTAGCTGAAGAGTTTGCTTCCCACAATCAGGTTTTTACCTTATGGCATTTAAAAATTAATGTAGCAAACTGACTGATGATTCTATTTTCATTAGAAGTATATATGCATGTCTACACAGATATGTGCAAAATCAGAAATGAAAACCAGAAAATAATTTTGAGAAGCTAACAAAAAAGAAAATGGTAAGAGAAGAGAAACTTCAGAGGAGGCTCAAAACTAAGCTCAACCTTCTGTCAGACTGGGCATCCTTCTGTGAGATAGCAGATAATTTTCATAATCTTACTGGGTTGCTTTAAATTTTTCCAGTTTAAAGTTTACCTCTGAAATTAACGTATTTAGTTACTGAATAGCACTACTATTATTCTGAATATCCTGATTAAATTAACTGAAACAGAATTACAAAAAGGAAAGTAAGCAGCAAATTATGCATATAAGGTTTGTACCAGCTTTATACTTCAGAAGAACATTCCAGATGCTACGGCGAGAACATGGATCTACTCCACTGGTGGGCTCATCTAGAACAACTGTCTTTGAGTTTCCAATGAATGAGATAGCAATCGACAGCCTCCTTTTCATTCCCCCAGAAAGAGCTCCAACAGGTTTGTACTGGTGCTGGGATAAATCCACATCTTCCAGAGCGCTGAAGTTCAGAAATGGGAAAAATTTTGAAAAAGTTTCTCCAGTCACAACAAGTCCAGTCAGAGCTGAATTACTGAAAAGTCACTGTAAATAGAAAGTGAAAAAACACTACCTCTGGCATTATACTATTTGGTGACGAGAACGTATAGAGGAATGCGATTATCTCTCTACCTATAAACACTCATCACCACCTGAAATACAAATTCTGGATAAGCATTGTTCAGGAAAGTACTGTGCAGGATAAAAACAGATAATTTTGAAATTAATTCTGATAAAATAAATGCCACTTTCTCCAACAATTTCAGCAAACTAGAGTATAGTCTCTTAAGCCATGGCAAAGCTGGTTATTTCATAACTCAAACAGTGCTTCAGTTTTTGTAGCTACATAACAAATCTTTAAAAATGCCTGAGTTTTTCAGAAATGTATAGTCATTTGAAGTAAATAAGGTAACACTGCTTGCTTTGGGATTCGGTTGGGGTTTTTTTGAAGACATGTTTCTGTCATCTAAACAGATTAGTTATCCCCATGTAGTGTAATACTACCTAATCCAATCTAATCTACTTCCTGTGTTAAGAACTGGGAGATATCTCACAGCCATTGACTTTTCAACTCTTGCCTTGTGACAAACTTGCCTCTGGACAGTGTGTGGAAACATTGTCAACAAAGGCAGCACTGAAAGACCACTGATTTATTTTTCATCACATTGAACATCCACTCATTGACCTAAAAGGTTTCAGTATCTATGAGCCTGGCAAGCAAGACATTAAAGACTCAACAGTCCTAAACTAATCCCCCTAAATCATTTGAATGAATATGCAGTCCGTAAACCATGCCATTTAACCTGAGAGAATTTTTCATTTTAAAGAAAACAGGTTCATATAATTATTGTATAGATATATCCAGGAAAATTATTTTTAATCTCTTTGGAGGCCCTTTTTTTGCTTAATGAAAAGCAAATTTTGTTTCATTGTTTTGTTGCATTTCTAATTTGTCTGAAATATTTTGAAGAATTCATTGCCTTTGAAAAAAATTATTTTTTCTTAGTAACAAGGCCTGTAGAGTCCTGAATATTCTTATATGCCATTAGTATGACAGATTGCTGTTGAAATGACAATTCAGCAGTCTAAGTACAATAAAATACAGGATATCATTTTGCATAAATTTTAAACCAAAACCTATGTTTGGGTTGGGTTTATTGTTCTAGAGTTGTCTCTCTTTTTCTAGAGAGAATGCAGTGTCTCACACCAGAAATTTTTAGATCAAATTTTTAAGTAAAGTTTTTTTCTGATACCAACTAAAAAGGAAAGCCACTTTGCCACAAATGTGTCTGCGTATGCCTAAGTGTACATGTAAGGAGAAATCACATCAACTTGGCAGTTATTTCTGTTGAAGCACGGAAGTGCCCAGTCCTTCACACAGTCTAACATGAAGCAGAAGGTAAATAGAAACTATTTACACTGTCACACTATTAGAAAAACATACATTTTATTCCTGAATTTCAGAAAATAAACCAGTTTGCTACTGGTGAACAAGATCTCACCTTGTATGGTTTACTAGTGGTTTAATATACATGATGGAAAAATGAAGATGATCTAGTCCTGTATCAACAAGTACCAGCCTAAAACTACTAGGAAACATTCTCAACCTGACAAGCGGAAAATCCTCTGAGGTGATGTCAGAGCTCCG
Organism: Nestor notabilis; assembly: GCF_000696875.1. Lineage (NCBI taxonomy): Eukaryota > Metazoa > Chordata > Aves > Psittaciformes > Psittacidae > Nestor > Nestor notabilis. The sequence continues at coordinate 96,451 of NW_009925595.1, read as the reverse complement.
GTTTGTTTTTCCTATAGGATTGTTTGTTTTCAAACTCCTTCACTTGTTACACATTTGAAGTCTGTATTCGACAAAGGAAAAAGTTGATGGCCTATTTAAAAAGATTATAACAAGTACTGCCTTTACCTGCCTTTTCTGGTTTTCCAATCCTCCCTTTACTGCAGGTGATGGAAAACAGAATAATAAATACACAGCCAGTGTTGACTTATCTGAAAACTCAGGGTGAAGGCACAGCAGTTTACTATCTGCCTCTCCAGCATGGAGGGAGGTAAGGCAGCCAGCATGAGGCAGGAACTACTACAGCTGCTGGACTACTTACCACCTCCACTCCAGTCATAACATGTTAATTTGAGGGTTCTTTATACCAGGGTTTCAAATATTGACAGTTTCACTACAAATACATTCAAGTAAAGGTTAGAAACTAGTAAATCTATTTTCAAGCCATGACTTCAGAACATGAAGTTCTCATAGAAAACCTGCAGCTTCTATTTGCTTCTACTTGCAATTTTGCTGTAGCACTTTCTTGTTTGACTGTCTTGCAAGAGACATTACCAATTTACTTGGCAGATTTCAACAAATGAAAGAAAAACTTACCCACTGACTTGCTGATTCAACTGTTCCTTTGTCCAGCCAGGTGCCTTCACTGATCCATAAAACAGCAGATGTTCTCGCACAGTTAGTATGTTGAACAGGACATCATATTGTGGGCAAACACCCAGCTCTGTCCTGATGGCAGACAGATCACTACATATGTCCTTTCCATTAATAATAATGGTACCAGAGCTGGGTGGGTACAGACCAGTCAACAATGACCTGATACGAGAAAACAAAAACTTCAGTATCATGTGTAATGACTGTATTACATAGCTCACACTTGGATTGCCCGAGGTACTCAGCTGAGAACAGATACAGAAACACTGCTAAAGTTTTGAGGGTTTGTTTTTTTTTTTTTTAATCTCAACAATCCTTCATTTTCATCCAGAACAAAATAACAAAATCCATTTTTTTTTCCTAGCCAAATACAACAGACCATTGTTTCCTTTTTCACATGTGTATTCTAGCTGAGGACTAATTCCAGATTCTATCCCATCCTGCATCACTGGTTTTATTAAAGTTGATCAGAGTTAACATAAAGGTAGAAATACATAGAGTTCTTAGTTCAGAAATTTTTAAATATCATTTTCATTTTGGTTTTTTTTTTTGTTTCTGGTCAATGCCTAGAAGGAAGTCTCTTGCAACCTCCAGGAACAAAGCTCGAAACCCCATAAAACTCCATGCTCTCTGAGTGATAGGAGTACGCATGGAATGCCAGAAAAGAACACTTTCCTGAGATGTTTTCAACTCCACAACTAGACATGCCTAGCTCCTACTTAAACTGCTCCTGGACTATTACATCATGTTTCAGTGGCACAGAGGACTCAGTTCTTTATTCATTATATTGCTTTTGTCGTAGATGTAGAGCCTTTGCTTTCCATGTGCTTTGGAGAGTTTATCAAATATTTATTTCGGGAGAAAAAAAAAAAAAAAAAAAC
>NW_009925595.1:80253-94888 GCF_000696875.1 Nestor notabilis | reverse complement strand
AAGAGTTTGCCAGTATTTTGAAGTGAGAAAGCATAACAGAGATCAGAGAGGAGTGTAATAGCACTAAACAGCAGACTTACATAACTGTTGTCTTGCCAGCTCCATTAGGTCCCAAGAGTGCTGTTATCTGACCTCTGTGAAAAGTGAGGCTGAGATCTTTAATTGCAGCCTTCTGGCCATCCATGTGCTCTTTGGTGAGAGACAGCAGCATGACGCCAACAGTATCTCCTTCGATGCAAGGGCCTTTCCAAATTGGAGGTCCTGGGTCTGTGTGGGAAAGAGCAGCAGATCAAGAGGGTTGCTAAATCTAAAGATACGAGTGTGTGTATATTGAACTAACAAATTAACTTAATCCCTGTTGCCATTTACCAAAATCTGGAACAAATGTTCAGATAGTCTAAATGGACATAACCTCCACGGGAATCAAAGATACTATGCCAGTTAATATTTGATAAGAAATTGGCCTATTTGCAGTTTTAAAAAGCAACCTAAACCAACTATGCGAAGTTGTGTGCATGTCCACATGTGTCCATCGAATCATAAAATAGTTATCTTTTATTTCTAGTAGAATTAACACTTATAATAACATTGCTCGAATCACTGTTTTATGCTCTTAAGTATGTGAACTACTCCATATATTCCAACAATTTTCAGGTGCGTTACATTACATGACCTTAACAGACATAGCCAGTTAATCCTCTTAATTGCCCTCAGTCCATAAAGCAAACCAGATCTATTTGCAAAATGATTCAGAGCAGCAATCTAGGCTAAACATCGTTCAAGTTATTCAATGCAAGTAGATATCCAGCATTTCTCTAACTGTGAGGTAACCAGCTCAGTAACCCGAGATGACCATATGGTACAGATCAAGCTGACTTCCTTTCTGTGTCAGGAGGAAAGGTTGGAACTACTTTCCAAACATGAGCGCAGTCAATCACCAGCCCCATAAATATATTATTAACGTGTAATATTTTAACTTATTACAAATGAGAAATCTTTTGAGATTAGAATACTTTTTTATATGTGTAATGTATCAAAATACATGTTATATATTTATATATAATACTTTTGTTATAATTTTAATATATGTAATAAAATCATATATAAGTAAATAAAATAAAACCAATAAAAATATATAGTCCAATTATAAGTAAAAATTATTTCAAGGATTGTTCTGTTTATGAATATGGATTTGCTCCTTTAACAATCAATTTTATATTTAGAAAACAGTAGTGGAAAAGAATAAAACTGGAGGGGGGGGAGTTAAAAAAGTACACTTTTGAGATTCAGTAAGAGTATGAAAGGGTTCAAGGAACTTCAGAAGATCCTAATAAAACAAAGAGGCAATACACTGCAGCAGGATGAACTTTAGAAATACTTATTTTGCATTTTTTAAAAAGTTTTATTAAATATTTGTGTACAGTAGTTTTCATTGAATGATTCACGCATTACAGGTGACAGCTCAGTTAACATTTAGTATATAATATTCATAGTATACACTATAATGGAGGATAGAAAGGACAAGATCTAAACACAGAATATAATATATATACACCAAGTAATGACAAAAGCAGGTTGATCAAAATCAGCACACCATTTAGAAAAGAGCTGTTATTAAAATTGTTATGACTACAAACCTTTTTCTTGGAAGTTTTCATTGAAGAAAAACATATTAGAATTCAGAAAATGTCTCTTCCTCCTCTCTGCACCACATAGGTTCTTCCAGTAGGAAACAGTAAAGGGAAAATACCATCGGTTCTTTAATCCAGATTTTCCTAGATGATAATTATGATAGAAGCCATTGCAAAATTTAAAGTGATTTCATATTTGTTTGTAGACTACTAATATCCTATCATTACTTAAAAGAGCTAGTTAGACCATTTAATTAGCTCAAACTTAGCTGCACTTAACAAACCTTATTAAAGTGAAAAAAAGTCATTTGGCCAAAACACCAAATCCTGCCATAAAATAATCAATCCTCAGTGATACTGTGTTTTACATTATCTCCAAATCAGCCTTAAAGTGCAAGAGAATCATAGATTTAACAATATGTAGGCATAGCCTAGCATAATCTTGTAACCCAGAGGAATGAAAACACACCAACTGGCCTGCCAAGGCAAACAGCCTTATTTTTTTATTATAATAATAATCCATTGCAGCAATCATTAAAGATTATTCTTTCATTACTACCTACACAATTTAAACAAATCAGCCAGCACAAGACACATTTAACGTAACACGTAAACAGAAAGGGAGAAAACATGCTCCTACATACAACCATTACATTGCCCAATCTTTCCAGGTTTCACTCACCAATCACACAATACACTCTTGCGTGTTTGGAGTTGCATTTCACTGACACTGAAAGGCAAGTGTCAATTTAAGCTAAAGTTTGTAAAATTCAGTTGTATGTTCCACAAAGTCCTCTCTTTCTAGGCAAAATTATTTTTATATTTTAAAACAAATACAGAATGGCTGGAAGAAAAGGTGACATGCAAATCAAAGGAAAAGTAAATTTCAAACAGCTAGTGAGGCTTTAGGCTATGATTAAAAATGCATCAACCAACTCAATAATACTCATGAAACTTGGTTAATGAAAAAGAAAATCCTACTACTCTCTGAAAATATACTTCTTAATATTCTAAGTTAATTAGTTTTCTTTATGCATTGGACTCTGGACTGACTAAGACCAAGATAGAGTTACCAGGCGGTTTGAAGTTCTTAGTGGGTTTCAGCCTAAATACTGATTTACCCTTTTCACAGGAAGTTTTGCTCCGTTATTGTGAAGTACCAACAAATTCCTAAGTCTTTCAAATATTAGTAAGCCCTGTAAACTAATAAAAAGTATAAAATGACTGGCTACAAATTCTAGTCCATGTGTTAGCACTGCTCAATATTTATCTGTAGGAGACTTTCTTACTAAGTCCCTAAATGTAGTCAGTCAGTTCTGACCATCAGAAACTCAGTTCATGAAAAGATAGTTTTTTGGTTTGAGGGAAGCCCATTCTATAATTCCATTTAATAAATTATTCAAAAACATGGAATAAGAACAACTCCATAATCTTACCAGGAATAATATTGCTGAAATACCAGCCACCTACAGAATATAAAATGGAGTCAAAGAGCATCATCCAGCACAGCCATCCAAAGGTCATGTATCCTCCTTGTGCCACTGACTGGTGCATATTATTCCACTGAATTCCTGGTAGTAATAGTAATAATAATAATGATTTTTGAAAGGTCATAGCTAAATCAGTACAGCATTAAAGATCACAAACACATCAACATCACACACTTCTGGGTATTTAAGCAGCGACACAAAAAAGACCATAGTTAATCACAGCAATCTTAATGAATAGAAATTAATTGCTGTGCCTTTACAAGCTGCTCTTTAGAACAGCAGGTGACACTGGTGCTGGGAAAACACAGAAAAGTTGTTGTAGAAAGGGCTGTTTATGAAGTTTTATCTGGCCCTTAATTTGGCAAAAGAAGAACTAGAACTGATAAAATGGGGCACAGACCTCTTCAATGAATTGGGCTTTACACCATTGTGCTGATATTATCAAGAAATGGGTTACACAAAGTTTAAAGTAATTTCTACAATGCTAAATACGAAAACATAAATCTGAATTCTAACTAAGAAGGAAGTATTTGTGTGCACTGACTGTATTCAGAAGTAAACTTGGAACAAACTCCCTGAGTAATTGCTTCATAAAATTATCACATTGCAGAAGACATGAGAGGAAGAAAGGAGGTGCAAAACACTAGTACTACAGAAAGCTACCATATTGTTAAATGGAAAACAAAAGTAACCAATTGTATATTCACAAAAAGGATTGCATTTTTTTTTCCCTGAAAAATCCTGCTTTGTTTGTAGTAGAGCAGGTCAGGATATCATTTCTACAATTCTTTTTCTACAGTTGTCAAGAAAGACAGTTTTTCCAAAAAGCATGTTTCCCTTTCTTCAGTAAAGATAACTCATTTTGATGAAGAGTCTGGTAGGAAATTTAAATAATATTTTCAGCAACTGTCTCTTCCACTCTTACCAACCGTTGTACCATTATGATACTTTTTCAATGCCTAATGGTTTGGAACATCCACTGTCTCAATTTTGATCTTCTCATAGTAGTTAATGGAAAAAAAAAAAAAAAAAAAAAAAAATGTTTGCATCTCTATATATTGAGATATATAAATTATATCCTTTGTAAGTATTTATCAAAGGCCTAGACATTCACTTCTTACTTTTCTAAAGCTTCAGCATCAATAGGGACAGCTCTTAGCTTGGACATAGTAGTGATCACCATACTAAAACATTTAACAGCCTGTAAGAACTTTTAGCCAGTTTCCAAACATTTTTGTCTTCCTAACGCTTAAACATAATAGGGTGTTCTCATGCATTTCTGCACCTGCACAGTAGCTCAGTGGGGATTTTTCCACTGCCTCCAAGCTTGCAGAAGTGCCAGGTCCCAGAGACTAAGGATGACGTACCTTTGGTGAAAGAGGATCAGATTAGGGAATACTTAAGCAAACTGCGTGTACATAAATCCATGGACCCTGATGGGATGCACTCAAAAGCACTAAGGGATCTGGCAGATGTCATTGCAAGGCCACTCTCAGTCTTTGTTTGATCATGGCAACTGGGAGACATGCCTGAAGACTGAAAGAAAGCAAATATCACTTCGAGAAAGAGGACTACAGGCCAGTCAGCCTCATTTCGATCCCTGGGAAGGTGATGGAGCAATTAATCTTGGAAACCATTTCCAGGCACATGAAGGACAAGAATATCATCAGGAATAGACAGCATAGCTTCACCAAGAGGAAGTTATGCTTGACAACTTGATTAAACTTCTATGATAAAGGACTGGCCTGGTAGATGAGGGGAGACTACAGGGTCTTGTCTGCCTAGACTTCAGTGAGGTTTCTTACACCATCTCTCATAGGATCCTTCTAAAGCAGCTAATGAAGTATGGGCTGGAGGAGTAAATAGTGAGTTGGATTGCAAACTGGCTGAATGGCCAGGCCCAGAAGGTGGTGATCAGTGGCATGAAAGCTAATCAAATTCCAGTAACTACCAGGGTACCCCAGGGGCCAACACTGAGTCTGGTCCTCCTTAACATCATCATTAATGTTATGGATAATGGGGCAGAATGTGTCTTCAGCAAGTTTGCTAATGACATAAAATTCAGAGGAGTGTCTGATATGCCAGAGGGTCATGCTACCACCTAGAAAGGCCTGAACAGTCTGGTGAGATAGGCCGACAGGAACCTCATGAAGATGAACAAGAAGTGCAAAGTCATGCACCTGCTGAGGAACTATTCCATGTGCCAGTATATGCTGGGGGCCACCCAGCTGGAAAGCAGCTTTGCAGAAAAGGACCTGGGGGTCCTGGTGGACACGAAGTTGAACATGAGCCAGCAATGTGCCCTTGCCACAAAGAAAGCTGATGATATCCTGGGCTGCCTTAGACAAAGCTTTGACATCAGGTGAAAGGTGATCTTTCTCCTTTATTCAATACTGGTGAGGCCACACCTCGAACAGTGTGCCCATTTCTGGGATCCCCAGTACAAGAGAGACATGGAGGTACTGCAGAGTCCAGCAAAGGGCCACAGAGATGATTAAGGGACTGGAGCATCTCTCCTGTGAGGAAAAGCTGAGAGAGCTGGGACTGTTCAGCCTAGAGAAGGCTCAAGGGGATCTTAAGAATGTATATAAACACCTGAAATGAGGGTGCAAAGAAGACAGGAAGGTTCTTTTCAGTGGTGCCCAGTGACAGGACCAGAGGTGACTGGCACAAACTGAAACACAGGAGGATCCCTCTGAACATCAGGAAACACATTTTAATTGTGAGGGTGACTGAGCACTGGCACAGGCTGCCCAGAGAGCCTATTGAGTCTCCAACCTTGGAGATATTCCAAATCCTGGGATACAGGCCCAGGCAATTGGCTTTAAGTGACTCTGCTTGAGAGATCTTCAGAGTTCCCTTCCAACCTCAACCATTTAGTGATCCTAAAAAACTCCCTGTTGATATTCTCACCAGAAAGCAAGCATTAAAGCTGCCACTGACATCAATGAGGACTTGCAAGAAACTGCTCTAAATGCCTTGCCAAAACTTCCTTCACCGGACTGACAGAAGTAATACATTCAGTGACTGAAATAATATTCAGTCAGATGCTCACCCTTAAGTAGCTCTACTGGATTTCACTAAATATAAAGTTTGGGGTTGCATCTCTAGAAGAACTTCATTGGCTGAATATACTCATTTGGCCATTTAACGGGATGTGGATTTTTTACTCCAATCCGTATTTCAAATAGAGCAATGCTAAGACCACTTTAATTTACTGCTGGAAAGCAGCACAAGCTTAACTTGGTTTTTAAGGGGCATTAAAAATTTTTCTCCCTTTATGATCTATCCTGTTAACTCATGGTTAGAGATTTTTTCCAGAATAAAGTGAAAAACATTTCCAGCTGTAGGTTTTGAAATAATAATTACAAAGCTTTCCTTCTAACCAGAGAGCTTACCTGTTTCTTGGCCCTCAAAGAATGTAATGAAAAATACTCCATGCCCAAAGGCAGTTGTAGAAAGAAGACACTACAACAACAGAGAAAGAAGACGTAGACATCAAATAAAACACATCATTAACAAACTCCATGAAATAAAATATCTTGTGATGCTAACAGCAAGCACAATACAAATAGAGGTTTAATTCGTGTGAGAAAATGGTCATTATTTCCTTTTATATTTTAACAATACTCCCCCACTTACTGCAGTAGTATTTCCTCCACCTTGAAGAGCTCCACTGACCTAGTTATTAAAATTTGAAAGCATTATTTAACTCTACAACAGGTTATAGATCATCATAAATCTACCACATATTAAAATCGTATAATGTCTAGCACTGCAAAAGCGTGCAAAGGAATGTACTTTCTGTAAAAAGAGCAGTGGTCCTGCTCATTTCATAAGACCAGAACTCAAGAAGAGACAGAGGCAGAAAGAACACAGTCACTGGGTACTGTATGCTGAGAAAGCATTTTTATGCAAAAGAATAACATTTGACTTCCAAAAAGCAGCATAGTCATGCTGTATTGCAAAAGTACAAAATGGAAAATGAGCAAGTTAGTGATGTAGTACAGCAAGGAAGTGTGGCTGATGGTCAGTGGAAAAACACTGGTGAGCTCATGGAGGCTGATAGGAAGATCCAAAATATTACTAAAATTGATAAGCATAGCTCGGTGATAGAATTCTGCAGTTTGAAAGTGAGCTGAAATAGAAGTTCATTTTATCTCCTTTTTTAAAGTAATGCAATGAAGTAAGTTTTCTGACAGTTGCCTGAAGAAAGACGTGTGACATAGGCTGCTACTAAAAAAAAAAATCATCAAAAATCATTAATGGCTTGGATTATATTTTTGTACAAAAAAATTCATGTTAATTCCCACCAATTGAGTCTCTGTGTCTTACATTGCTAAGGTTTCACCACCTCACTTAGTGGCATCTCCCCTCTCTTCAAAATTATTGCCCTTTTCACATGATGCTTCCTCTGGTTTTCAGTAAATGCAGGATATCTGAAGAGTTATTTTGAAATTGCTGATTTTGAAGCGTGCAATGTTTCCGATGCATACTTTTCCCTCTCTGAGGCCCAAATGAGGAGGAAAAAAAGCAGCAACAGAAAAGAAAAAAATCTATCCTGCCTGTTCATTCCCAAATTCTACAGTATTATGCAAAGAATCAATATATTTTATCCAACCTACTGACACTGAAAAAGTGTCCTTTTTTCAATAGTCTATGAATTATTCCACCAGCTTAATTTGACAATTGATTGTTTTGAAAGAGTGAAGCCATAATGTGTGAAATATGGTTTTCATTGTATGATGGTGATATTTGATATCCCAATTGTAGATATAGTATGTTAAGATAGCACAAAGACATTAAATTGTCTATGGCATTCATAAAACATGAAATGACATGGAAGAACCAATGCCAAAGAAACATATACAGCTGACCGTATAGCTAGATAAGCACTAGACAAATTTCTGATCTAATCCCCAGTTGTACTCAACAGAGAATCAATTACTATTTTTCCTCCAAACAAACAATGACTTTCAGGAGAGGCATGTCATCGGGTGTGCTTGAAGGTACATTACCATTACAAATATTTTTAAGCCAAAACATAAAGAGAACTCATGAGCATGAGAAATGCATCTTCCTTATTTTTTTTTCAGATTTATTAAAATTCCATGAATATTTATTTTTCATTCCTTTCTACATTCAAAACATATTCTCCACAGGATATCTATTCATGTGACTTATTTCCAGTGAAACAAAAGCAAACATAAACCTGGGAAAAATAAGTAAACTATAATCTACAGTTTCAAAACTATGGGAATCTACAGGATGGTTGGAGAAGAAAAATTGGAAAAGGAAAAGAAATATTTACCAATATAATCTGGCTGGTGAAACTCAACTGGTTCTGCAAGACCAATAAAACTGTGTACGGCAAAAAACTGATCATGTACACAAGGCTGGCACACAGAGCTGCTGTATCGGCACTGCTAAAAAATACTCCCCAAAAATAGCTTAACATAATAACTGTAATTCCAAAGTCCAGGAGAAAAAGGAAGATGAGGAAGCCATTGCTATAAGCAAAGATACCACTTGCTTTTAAAATGATGACCAGAGCACAGCTGCTTATTGTGAGAACAACTACATTCTCCAGAAACCAAGCAAAGAAATGAATGGCTGGATGTACACCCATCGTCTTCATATACTGCAAAACAACATAGCAAAGAGAGTTAAAGTTAGGAAACAAATTTTCTCTCTTTCCATTTGTTTTATTTTTTAATTTAAGCAAAACATGTTGCCACCAAAACAACACCAAAGGATGTCATCTTCTCCTTAAATTACTCATCTCTTTTCCCTTTTGCTGTGCTATCCCCTCTGCTGCTCTTTCCTGGATCAAACACGGTTCTCAGCAGGGTTGTTTCTGAGCTTTTCACATACTAACATGAGGAATCCCATTGCTCAGGCACAACTCTCTTTTGCGCAGGGTTGCAGGACCATATGTCAGATTACTGAGTCCTCCAATGAGGGTTTACCTTTTTGTACTCTAAAAAGTGCTGAGGATATCTACAGCACTGTAAAAACAAATGTGTTTTTCTCCAGCCTGTTGCCAAACTAAAAGTAACATATGGATATGTCTGTAAAGCTTTATGTATCAGCACTTAGACAATAATTTAGCCAGACATGAATGATGTATCACCCCTCTTTTTTTTTTTTTTTTTTTTTTTTTTTTTAAAAAGAGCTTTTGGAAACAAGCTAATATTATTTCTGAAGCTTTTTTTCAGAAGATGATCATAATTAATAAAATTTATTCCATATTAAAAAGGCTTGTCTTACAACACAATGTTTAGAGAAATTAGATAATTTCCCAAACTAAACAAAGCTTACTCCAGCAGTGTAGCCAGTATAGTTCCTCAAAAAAGAGTATATTTATCCATACAAAAAATGCATCATAAAACCCCATCCTTCCATATGCTCAGCATCTCCTAAGACTAGCTGGCAATATAAGCAAATAATTATGTATTTTTTTCTGTGTCATCCTCCTTTATATTTTTGATAATTACACAGAACATGGCAAAATTTTTAATCTGATTTAGGAAGTTTTACCATTTTAGACCACATATAGCATATCAATCCAATATAAAACCCATTCTAATCACAAGGGCTTTTCCCAAACGGTTTCCAGCTTCAACTTTATGGATCTTTTGGTCTTTTTGTCTCAGAGACAATATTTGCATACTAAGAGGACTGATGCTCAAACAATGTTGTGAATCCGTATTGGCAGCTAGAACTAGAACCTACAGCCCAGAGGAAACAAACACAAACAAAGCCAGCTGGATTACGAGTACATAAAAGTATCTCAAAGTTTAAGTTTTGTATTTCAGTAGGCTTTAATAAATAAATTTTATTTTCAGACACTAATCTGCCTCTTACCTCTTCAAGATTAATTTCTCTTTCATAAACCAGCCTGCGAACCATGCCAGCAACTGAAATCATCCATGTTAACATCATCATAAGTGGGAAAAAAAACCCTATGTTGTTCAAGAATCTATGAAAATATACATACAGAGTTTTTAGCCCCAAAAGGTAAAATACTTTTTAGCAGAATGTTAACATGTTAAAACTGGGACTATTCTCAAAGTATGTACAAAAGAGTATCTGACGTGAGCAATAAGACTTGTTCTTGTTCTGGTTATGTTTTTCATGTAACAAACTAAACATATGTATTGTTACTATAATATTATATCAGTATTTGTCAACAATACAACTAAATGTAATCACTCTTTAGGGCTCCAAAGTCAAACAGAATCAGATTTGTGTTTATTTTTGGACAGTAAAGAATAACATGAGCCAGTCAACTTTTGCTTCACTTTAACAGATATATTACTACCAATTAATTTTAAATTCTAATGCTCAGAATGTTGTGATGGTTTTACAAAGAACAATCGTACACTTTTTCTTTCATCAATTTTATATGCTATTTCAACACATACCAGGGACTAATTCACAGTTTGCATACAGGGAAACTGAGGATGGAAAGTGGGTTTCTAGCATAGTCTAAGTTAGTTGCACAATATGTTGACGCAGTCTCTGCTCAGCAGACTACTCCACAGTATAGCTGCAAACAGCTTTTAAGGGGTCATTTGCCAGACAGATGTTGCATAATGTGTCGTGGTCACAACTGTCAAACAACATTTGCTATGCTGTGATATTCTGGTATTGGTTCAATCCTGTTCTGAGATACACATTCACCCACTACAAAGACCTGGTGGTTTCCCAAGTCCTCTAGCACTAATTCAATAAGGATAATATATTGAATAAAAAAAGCTGAGGATTTACTTACAGATCACTGGTATGACAAGGGTAAGGCATGGCTTGCACCTGAATGGCTGGCTCTGAGGTATCTGTTCCAGTCTGTGCTGATATAATTGCCCTTTCAACCATATCTTGAAGAGGAATAAAGATGTGGTTGTATTTAAACCCATCAGCTGGCAACTTCTGGGGATGGGATTTCCACGCTGGGTTTTGAATCAAATCCGTTCTCATGCTATAAAGAACGCTGGTTCTAATTCTATAAGAAATGTGTCGTGGTAGGAGAGTGCTAGAATCTTGCGTCTTATTCTTTGGCATATCAAAGATGATACCTGACACAAGAAGAAAAGGAACTTTATATCCAAGCTTATATGATTTATGCTGTTTACATAACTAACTCATGACCAATTCTCACATGATAGTAGGCTACATTCACCTGTCAGGTCAGGTGTCTCAAGTTTCATGACCTTGCCACACAAGAATGGTAGGTTTCTTAGAGATTTACATTTTATAAATTCATGATTATGAAATGTAAAAAAAAATAATATTCACATGATAAATGGGTTTGCAACAATCATTCTTAACTGAGAAAATTCTTTCTGTGATTTGTTTGGGGTTTTTTATTGTAGTTTATTCTCTTTGTATCCAGATTTAACCCCTTTTTGGGGACTGATCTCAATTCCATAGTGAAAGCAGAAGCCATAAAATTTATTGATGAAAGGATAACAGTTCCTGGAAGTGACAAAGTAAACAGTACCAAACCACTAAAATTTGTTCTTATTTTTAATTTCTGAGCCAATTACAACACTTTTTTTTTAACATAGCAGAATTTGTGTGTTTATTTTCTCTAGCTCTGTATAAAATAAAAGACAAAAAAAAGAAAAAAAAAAGAAAAAGCAGATGAAAGCTTAATCTGTAATTGGGAAAATGATGTTGAATACAGCAAATTGTTTACATATTTTTTCTGATGACCCAGACTTTTTAGAACTCCTTGATGAATCTGAAATGTTGACCTTTTTCCCTTTGAAAGGGGAGATATGTTTTAATGAGCACCTGGCTCTCTGAAAGATAATATGATATAGAATACTTTGCTATGTATATAAAGATTTTATCTTTTTTTACTGGAAAAATCTTATTTTCTCACTTATGCAAACATTTAATTTCCTAAGACATTTCATGAGGCTATCAAGACTTTGAAGACTACAAACAAGGCAAGCAAGGAAAATTTCACTTTAGTTTCTTATCTTACTATGGAAAAGAATGTATGCCTATATCTGAGCACGTAATACTGATATGTTGGACACATTTGATCCCTTTAAATGCCATCTTCCCTCTTCAAGCATATGAAGAGGCTATAAGGCCACAGTACTGAAAAAACTACCAAAAAATGTCTTGGCTTATGTTAGCATATGACCCTTCCCTATATAAGCAGAAACAAAATAGATCTAGAATTTGACAATTTGATTTTCTGAGGGCCAACAGGTATCTATTTGTTTCTTCCCTTGAAAGGGCAACTTCACTCCCTACTAAGTAGTCCTGAGAAATTTCCCTTATCTAATGTTATGGTTTGCAGGTTTTACATGGATGGAGGGCTGTCATTTCCAGATTGTGCAAATGGAGGTAACCATGCAGGTTACAGAACAAACACAGGATTCCAGACTGAGTAGTTTCATTCTCTAGAACTGCTTTGACATGCCTTCTGTTGTGTACTTACAGGAGTCTAAGCAGACAATAAGAACAAAAACAACCGGGGAAAAAGATGTGGCACACTTTACATAGGCTTAAATTGGGCTGTTTTGGAAAGGCTACACACAAAGTATTTTATGCAAAGGAGAAAATATGTATAATAAGAAAAAGTCTTGCCTTTTGAACTCTTTTGAACAATTAATTAATTCTCAATAATAAGGATACAATGCAGAGAAAGGATAGAGAGTGCAATGCAAAGGAAGAAAAGAAATACATCTATTGCTTAAGAACTTATTTACTCTAAATAAACGAATTAATTTCTCTGAGATGTGGGTTTAAGAGTAAACTTTACCAAAAAAATCCTTTTCTCCTTTTTGTAAAGCAAAAGATACAAATGTTAAAACTCAAAAGTATGTAAACTAAATTATCTTGTCATAATAAGTAGTCAAGTGTACTCAGTATCCTGCATTTTTCAGCTCTGTCTATTCTACTTTAAACATTTTTGGCTATTTTTTTCTATATTTCGTTGGAAATGACAGACCACAAGGATTCACTTAGCAGTTCGACCATTAAAACAACATAATTAGTCTTTACAACCTGTATTACAGCATTCAAATGTTGCGGAATACCTCTAAGGTAAATGTGCTTTATTTTTCCTGTATTGTATGTGGTTTAATACATACTCTGAAACTGTGTAAAGCTTAACCTACGTTATCAATAAACACAGACAGCAGTTACAAAGTCTGATGTTTTCTGTCAATATACATTTTAACTAAAGTACTTACTAGCCAAAAAATTATTTTGCTGCATGAGCTCATGAGCCTTCTCCTCCAATTTCTCAACAGAGTCAAAAGCCTGGAAACGGTCCAGTAACACACAGGAAGATATATTTACTAGAAGCTGTGACAACAGGTCAATCTGTTTACTTGTTGAGCTGTTAAACATCTTGTTCATCATAGTTTCTAAGATAAGGAAACAAATAGGACTTCCTCAGTTTTAATGAACAGAACAGAAAGGTTTGCTCTCACTTGCACATCCTGTAAGAGTAAATAACTTTTGTATTTAAAAAAAAGAAGAGATTTCAAAAACATAGGAATTGTAGTGTGAACTTGTGGAACTGAAGTTCATGTTTCAATAGTTTTTACAAGTGCTCAACTACATTTTCCTTCAATTTCAGAGCAACAAAAATGTAACAAATTCTAGCAAAGTTCTAGAAAGAGGCTATGCCCTTGAAGCTGTAGGACTTTTAACATTTCCTTATCTTTCCATAACTACTTCCACAAATACAAGTGAGTTACTGTACTTTGATCATCACATAGAGATCCATCTCTTTCATATATTAACGTATTGACCAGTTCTTCTCTCTTTGACATCAAAAATATTTAAAGCATCTTGTTTATGTATAGGGTATAAGCATTTTGATACAAGATCTACATTTCAAAAGCATCCAAATAAAGCCTACAACTCCTCCATTCAGACTTTGATCTGATATATGGATACAGAACGAACATGTACCTCAACCAAAGCATGACTTCCAATAACACTAAACCTTTGGAGGAATTCAGGTCTTCATCCACTGATAGAAAATGTAGAGATAGTGTTATATCATTATGTTTGAGAGAATAACCAGAATAGCATAATGAAGAAACAGTCTTCACTGGTTTTGATTTAATGGAAATATCTGATTTTCTCAGGTAAAATACAACGTTATAAAACATCCATCACAAGTTTCCATCTTAAACTTTTCAGGACTCGCTTGAAGATACAGGATTTAAAGAGGGTAGATCATGACTGCATTTAATTGCAGTGCTAACAGACAAACCCTGGATCATAGATGTTATTAAGCATCAGCACAGGAAATATTACAATAGGAAGGCAGATAAATGGAAAAACATATGGATCAGTCTGAAGAAGAGACAAGATTAACAGTGAGAAAGGATTAAGATTACAAGAAGAAAAAGTAGAGGAACTGAAAGTCTAGAACTCAGAAGACAGGCAAGCAATGACAGGGTGAATTCATGGGTTGAAGGAAAACAGCACCAAATATCGACTCTATATGTCTTATTTTCTGCTATCAATCCC
>NW_009925595.1:43476-80222 GCF_000696875.1 Nestor notabilis | reverse complement strand
GAATTTGGAGCAGGAATAGTAGGGTGAATAGCATGTCTCTAAGACCGTTAACAATTTATAAAATTGTAAAGAAGTAAACAAAACATACAAACATAAACACCTTGGATTTCAACGTAATTAGAAGTCAGCTTAATGCAAGTGTAGATGTAATAAACCAAGGGAAAATTAGCTTTAGTTAGAAGACAAAATATATAATTGCACAGATCACATGATTTTAGAAAATCTGAGCTTTGGATGGAAATAATCAGATTGTGAGTGATAAAAACAATAACATATATGGATACATTGAAGACTTTAATTGGATCCAACCAGATAATTACAGGACTAAAAAGCTGATGCAGTATAAAAGCAATGAAATTTTAAAAAACATAAGAGGTTTATAGTAGCAGCTGCACATGATTAAAGACTAATAAAATTAACAAAAAAAAAACATATACAAAACCAACATAAAAATAAAATGGCTTAGCCATTTTTTTCAAAATGCAAAATAACAAAGCAAATCTGTAAAAAGAAGTGTAATCAAAGTGTAACTGCAGAAGAGTGCTCTGGCACTTTGGACAGATCAACTTCACAAAAGCATAAATGCTATTGTGATCTATAGCCCATATTGATTTTCACTTTTTATATCATGTTAATTTTATTGACTGTGTTCCATTAAAATAAAGAAATTCTAGTTTCATAGCCATTGTATTTCAATGATTTCCTGTGTTCACCACCAAGACTATTAACCATTTATTTACTGTCAAATGTTCTTAGCTCTGTTAAAGAGCTGTAGCTTGAGAAACACGTACACAGGTTTCTCTGATGATGTTGTCTGCAACATGGAAGAGGTACCTGGTAACTTGATCTTGATATCTATTTAATGAAATACTATTTCCCCATAACTCATGTAGTTCCCAGTGTTAGACCCAAACAAACAAGATTCATCTATTACTGAGCTAATATATTGAGACAGCTAATTTTCCAGCAGACCTTGCATGTTAAGAGACTTACTCTTTCCTCCCTCCTTTCTTTCTAATTGTGTGATTCTGTAGGGCTTTTTCAGTTGTATTTTAAGCCACCTTCACCATGAGGGGTGAGCTATGCTGACCCAGACTCAGCAACAGTTCAGTGTTTAAATAAATCTTCCTGAGAGATAGAAGATTCAAGTTTGAGTCCCTTGGCTAAGGAGAATACCGAGCCCAGATTCTTACTTTCTGGATTGAATTCAGGATATAATTTGTCATTTTTCTTAGAGAAAATGTGAGCAGCTAGACCTAGCCTTCAAACATAGCCTTCAAATCAAGACCAGTTTCAATTAAAGCTCCTTTGTACATGATGTCACACTCTCTGTTATTACTTTTTTCACACTTTTCTTTCTTTCTGGTCCTCAAAATCATGAATGTTTCTTAAATGACATTAGACTCTGCTTTGGTACGGACACATACCAGCAAGCATTTTAATTATCATGCACATACCCTACTGGCAGCAGGACATACAGGATTTTTTTCAATTATTAAAATCTCATAAAAATCTCTAAGTAACTTAAATTTCCAGCATAATCCCCTTTCCCATCAAAGCTGCACAGAGCTTTGGCTGGGCCTGTCCCAGGCTCCAGTTTTCATCACATCACAGCCTGGCTGCGGATCTGTCCATGGTTCTGCTGAGCTGGCCGCAGCATCACCCTAATATCCCCACCTGGCCATTCCCAGGGCTAGGTCTGACCCTGGTTACTCTCTAATCTGAGCCCAGCCTTGGTGTTCCCTGATTATAACCGTATCTCAAGCTTTTCTGAGGTTCAAGGATATCACACACACCTAATTCTCAACAAAAGGAGAATTAAAAAAAATACGGACAGCTTTTGGTTAAACACACTCTATCCAGTCTCATTTTCTATCAGTATTTTGAAATGTAAATTATCTAGTCACTCAGAAGAAAAAAAAGAACTAGAAATATTTGAGACTAACTGAACAAGATAATTTAAATTCTGTTACTTTAGTATCATTCAAGTAGGTAAAACATTCCATTTCAATTGAACATAATTCTAAATTCAAGGCTAATATGGTTAATCAGTATATGTACTTTTATGTACATACCATATACTTGCATTTTCTTAAAGAGTTTTTCCATGTCAATATCCAAATTACTTTCTATGAAGTGCTTTATGAAATTGCTTTGCAGTGCTTCCTAAAATGAAAAGTGTTAGATATTACGTCAGGTTTATATTCTTTAAAGAAATATAAAATATACATATGCATTCATGTTCAATTCCATTACCAAGATTTCCTGCATAACACTGGAGAAGTCACTTAACCTCTCCCTGTCTTCCCCTCTTAAAAGGTTAGCTCCACACATTTCAAGTAAACAGCAAAATATATACTCCCCATTGCTTACATCACTGTCGTCCTTTACTACAAATACTTTAACTGCAAGTCCATTTTAATGTCCTTGCAACTCTGCTAGGATAGGAACCCATTTTCTTTTCCTGCAGGACTTTTGGGCCTCTATACTATTACCTTTAATAGTAATACAGTAAAAAAATTTTAAAAACTGGCATTTGAGAGTTCCTTTTACATTATCTTAACTTCTTTACCTCATTCATCAAATTCTAAGGGGGAAAAAATCATTAGCTCTACATGAGCATCCTGGCATCTGCAAGTCAAATTCATGATTACTAGCATCATTCCTTAATTGAACTTAAAAGTAACAGTTCATTTGATATGTATGGACAATGACAGGATTGCTCTTATTTTCCCAAAGTGTTCCCATGCATGTTTTCACAAGTTGAACGTGGTAAAACTAAATTTTATTAGGGGAAAAAAGGACACAAACATATAGAATGGGAAAAATCCCAGTAACAAAAATACTCTTTTTTTTTTTGGTCAATATTTTTCTCATGTCAGTACTTTTTTTATCAGTTACACACATTGTTAGTAAATGTGTGTAACAAGTGACAAACAAGCAAGTTCCATAAAATATTTTACTTCCTACAATCTTACATTTGTTTTAAGTAAGAGTATAAAGCCTGTAGGTGTATCTATGTGGTTTATTTCCCCTGTTGCCTGGTAATACTGGACACATAGTGAGGTAATGTCAGTTTTAACTGTTTGCACCTCAAAATTTTCTCAGTACCACATCATAGACTTATAACCTAAAGCTAATCTGCTTCTTTTTCAGCAATTTTTAAACCTGAAGGCAGATAGATGGGCAGTTTTACATGCATAGAAAATCTATCTACATTGCATAGAAAATAACCTGAAAATAGGAAGCCATCCCAGTTCACCAACCTGCAGGCATGAGACTGTGAGGACATTTCCACTGGTTTTAAAAACCTCAGACATCCTAAGCCATGTCTCAGAATAAGTCTTCACATTTTCCACAAAACTAAAAGTGAAATTAGCCTGAAAAAAGAATACATGGACACAAATGAAGTAAAAATCGTGCATAGCAAATCTTAAGAAACAAGAAAAACTGGCACTCTTCAGATCTTCTCCAACTCATTTCCATTTAACTTTGATAATCATCAGTAAGGATATCCATGTTTTCTTTTTTCTACTAAAGTATCTGCTCTAGTCTCTGAATACCAAGCAAATTAAAGTCTTCCTGCAGTATGGATATTTCCTACCTGAAGTATCATAAAGACCTCTATTTTATAATATCTCTTTCATACAGAGTTTCACAGACATGCTTCAGAAAGACAGAAAAAAAAATACTGTTAGGATATACTCAAAAGAAAGCATTTGCAGATCTTGTGGGTCTTTTCTTCAAACTACTTTGACTAAATATATAAAAAGAGTGAAATTTGGAAGCACAGTCTGGACAGTGAATTGTAAACTTCAACTTGGACCACATTTTGCAGTAAGTCCTATTGAAAGTACACGATTTTTTGCCTTAGCATTTTAATTCACTGCTCCTAGCAGAACATGGGAAAACAATTTGTGGTGGTTCTTTCTTCTTGTTTGTAGCACAGAAAGCCCCAAAGAGACCTTTGCAAATATTTGTATTTTCCTGAAAGATTTTATGCATTTAACTTCTGAGACTCCTCATTCTGTGGTGAGGCACTGGAATGGGTTGCCCAAGGAAGTAGTGAATGCTCCATCCCTGGTAGTGTTCAAGGCCAGGTTGGACAGAGCCTTGGGCGACATAGTTTAGTGCAAGTGTCCCTGCTCATGGCAGGGGGGTTGGAACTAAATGATCTTAAAGTCCTTTCCAACCCAAACCTATGATTCCACTCCAAACCGTTAATTCCCCTTTTCTTTTAAAAAAAAAAAAAAAAAAAAAAAAAAATGGTAAATTCAAATAGCAGAGGAAAGACTAAGACAAAAGGGGATTGTTTATTTTTTTTTGCTTTCCCATTCACTGTGGTAGGCCTGGAGGTTCTTGTATCAGAAGCCTTCTACATAAAGGATACTTTAGAGAATGTCTCAAATTGAAGCACAGTAAAAAAAGGTCATAAAGTTTAACTAAATGAGCAATAGGTAGTTTCCAGGAAAAGATAACACCCAGCCAAGAACTCTAGGAGCACTCGAGAATCAAATATTTTGAGAATTCTTTGTAGTGTAACCTGCTGATTAAAAATAATTTATCAGGGAAGTGGAAAATTACAAATGCAATCCTATTCATAGAAAAGATGCTAGAGGAAATAGAGGAATACAGACTAATCATTCTGATATCTGCACTAAACAAATTTTAAATTTGCTATATATATATAATAATAATAAATTACAATAAAGGGTAGAGTGGAAGCAAAGAAGGGAAATAAACATATTTGGGAGATAGAAACACAGGATTTTAAAAAAGAAGTTGCCTCTGATGAAGTGAAACAAGCAAGTGAGGAAGAGGTGGTTGCTGCAGAACATCTCGCCACAGAGACTGAATACTAAAAGTTTATATAAGCTCAAAATGCAAATGGACAAATTATAGCAATCAACTCCTGGCAAGTCTAACTCTTAAGGTTTGGAAAGTTGGGACAGTATTTGAGGGAATATCACTTTCGTGATTCTTCAGTTCTTCCCTATACAGCCTTTACTGATTACAGCAGAAATCAGAACCTAAGGCAAGAAGAATGTTTAATCTTTTATGGTAAAGCAGCTCCTGTGAGTTTGTATGCTAATGACTAGCTGGACTTTGATGTTTAATAAAAATTCTCATCAAGTTCTCTTCTTTCTAGTCCATGAAGATCCATTAAAATAAATATTCTTCATAACATCTAGGCTGGATATTGCCTTTGATTAAATTAGAGTCTTCAATATGAACTTTGGTCCTGAACTAAATATGTCTAAGCCTCCTCATGATGTAAGAAAAATGAAAATGGTATTTTAAGCTTATTGAACTGCTTTTATAATGACATCTTTTAACAGGCTGACAAGCAAAGTGTGCTTACAAAAAGCCAACCAGATACGTAAGTTTAGAATAAGAAATTACTCAACACATTATCAATTTTTATAATTATACTAGACAAAAGCCAGGAAATTTAAATTAATGAATTTGCTAGCTTTCTTTCATTTCTGAGTTGTCTTGCCACATTTATATTTTCTTTATATATATATTCTTTTGACTGTTCAAATTATCAAGAAATAGCACAAAGTTCTTCTAATGTGATTGCCTGAATATAAGATCAACTCTGAGACTCTTTTGAAATAAGAAGTACTTTCATAAGATCAGCTCAGTGGCAAAAAGTTCAGTAGCAAAAACAAGGATCAAAGACATCACACAAGGTTTTTGAACTCCTGGATGCCAGTTGGCACTGAACTTTTTTGCTCTCTGTTAACACTACAAGCTTTATCTCTGATGGTCAGTTATTCTACGCATTAGAACTGTTGACTTCCTAGAAGGTAAAACCAGCAACCTCACAAGTTATTGAAGAATGATCAATTACACAGTCTTGAAACAAAATAGTCCATGTGAAAAACTTAAAAAGTGTATCTTCATATACAAGCATCAATGTTCTTTTTAGCTTTACTCCTCTGATTTTTTCTTTTAGTAAATAGCTGAAGTGGTCACATAATCTAAAAGCAATTAGTACTTCTGTTCCAATTTCAGTAGAAGATTTGGCTCTGTAAGGGCTACAGGGTCATTTTTAGTAGCTATTTTTTAGTAGCTGTGTTCGAGATGCTTGGGACAATATTTTGCATTTAAATTTTGTTTCTGTTCAAGCAATAGCAGATAGACTTCTGTAATTAAGCCACTGAGAAAATTGTTGAAGAAACTCTCTTACTACTTTCATATTTACACATAAACAGATACACATCCATACTTGCTTGTTAGATCTACATGTCTGGGGGTAGAGTGGGAGTATATTAACACAGATTCCTCAAGAAGAAAGTGGAAATTTTGTGAGCCCAAGAATACATAAAGCAAATTAGATACTCTGCTGAAGGCACCTATCAGAATCTTTGTATTGTTCCAGAGCACTAAAAAAACTAAACAAAGGAACAAAAACCAAACCAAACCAAAACAAAACCAAACAAACAACAAAAAAAACAACAAAACAAACCCACACTGACTCCCCCACTCAAAAGAAAAAAAAACAAGGAAAGAACACAAGCAGACTTCATCCTGAACTGTATTACTCAGTCCTGATTTCACTAGATCCATAGGGGAGCACAATGTATGTCAGGACATTTATCTTTCTTACAGATGCTTTAAGAACATGGTTTTGGCATATTATTTGGTGAAATTACATAGAAATGTCTTAAGTGCCTTATTTTAAATGTCTTTGTAACATATAATATAATTACCATTTCTCACATTCGTTCTTTATAGAATTTCCATCTATAAATGTCAAAAGCAGCTTCATTTTTAGCTGACTAAAAACTTAAAATTAATTTTACTCAGCTTTAGGGAAATGACCTGTTGCCCAAATTAAAATTATTTAACAGCAAAATATGGAATCACAGAAACCTTATTTCCAGTTCACAGCAGAAACCATAAAGTTACCTAGTATCTGCTATCTAGTATGTGTTTTTTGGCTTAGTTATGTTTAAGGGTTTTTTGCTACCTTTTTAAAGCATAAGTCCGAATCCTACAATGTATTCCATTTACATGGAAAATAGTTATCATTACATTCAAAGTAACTACAGCCCTTTGTTGTACCACTTACAAGCAGTAATGTTTTTTCTACTTTTTAAATTAACCTAATTACCATTCTTGCAATCAGTAATATTCCAGGGTAAAAATCATACATTTGCAAGAAAAATGTAAAATTTACACAGAACTATACTTAAAATAAGTTGTCATCATCCCTCCTTTTACAGAGGCCTCAAAGCTACTCACGAGCAAGTCTTTCATTGTGGATAATCATGCTAAAGACAGAACAGCTACCATATCAAAACCGCAAAGATAGTAAAACTGTTGAATAATATGAAGTCATCAGCATCCACACGTATGGCAGCTCAGCTACTACTGGTCATTCATATTACTGGTGTTAGAAACATAATCAGGAAGGATACACTGCAGGTTTTTTGGTTGGTTGGCTGGGTTTTTTTTAAATATAGCTCAGTGACTCCCTCAGAACAGACTTTCGTTCCTGGAGCCTCCCTTCTCCACAGCTCCTTATTCTGCCCCACTAGAGTTCCCATCATAAGAGATGTTTGTTGAGGGCAAAAGCTCATTTAGAATACGTATGTCCTACACCTCGATAGAGTATGATTCACATGCTGCTTCTGCTAATGTGTTCTTTTTAATCTGTCTATACAAGATTTAAGGGACTTTGAACAAAATTCTGCTTTTCACACTGAGGTGAAAACACTATAACAAGTAGAATAAAAGACAAGAGATATATTAAGCTGACACTGAGAGCCAGGTGAGAATTCAGGGGTCAGGGTGGATCCAGTTTTCTGAAAGGCAATTATCCAATTGCTTCTACCTATCCTAAAAGAAGTGGACATTTAAAATGAACTACAAAGACAAAGATCAATAAACAGAAATAGTGTTTCTTTGATACTCACCTTCTTCATCACCAGGTCAATCATGTTGATGTTTGAATTGTACAGTATCTTCCCATGCAATAAAGGTTTTAGGAAAGTCCATAGCAAAGCCCCATTAGAAGACCGCAAAATCTCCTGATAAAGCTTCAAGCAAAATGGAGCTGCAAGAGCACAGATTCACTCATGTTTAAAACAGACAACACTGGTGAAGTTGCATTATTATTATTATTAATTTTATTTCAAAGAAAAGCTTGAGTCCGAATTTAGCATCTGCTGCAGCACCATGTCAAATACCATCCAATTGCCACCAAACAAGCACTATAGGTCCCCGAATAGGAATTATTTAACCACAGTCAGTGATAGTATTGAGGATGCAGAACTCTAAACATGAGACACGCAAAAAAAGAATTACAATCCAAAGAGGTTCTCACATTTGTGAAAACCAGCCTGTGAACCCTGTCTATCCTAAAAGCTACATTATTGAATTTTAGAGTGAAAGGACACACAAAATATCTGCCCAGAAGACAAATGCTGAGGGAAGAGTGACTTTGAACCACTCAGATTTACTCCCCACCCTTGGTTGCTCTGTAGCTTTGTATTCCTACTTAAGAAAGAAGTGGATATATAGAAATTCCTTCACAAATACAGATTTTTTTTATCTGTATAATTTTGTAAGAACCTACTAAAATCACAGGGAAAAAATACCATGAGATAATTTCTTGATTTGAAAAATCTAATCAGTTCATTTTTCAATTCCTTAATGAAAAAAAAACATGTTCCTACATCAGATGGGTTGTTAATGCTTTAGAATGTACATCCTTCAGAACTGGGATCCAAGGAATATCCCACTGCAAGACCCAAAATATTCCACTGCACTTGCACTCAAGTAAAGACAATGAATTTCCTATCAGAAACGTTTAGATTTTTATGCCTAACTCATGCATTTTGTGGTGGGTTTTTTTTATTATGTATTATGAGTGGATTTAGAAATATCCCATTTCCAGTGCTGTGAAGAAACATTAAGTAACATCATTAACTGGCCAAGGAAGACAAATTATTGTACATAATCGAAAACTAGGCCAAAACCATTTAAACTCCTGCCAAAGTTTAAGAAACAAGTGTTTCTTTGTCCAATTTTTTGCCTTCTTTAAGGGAACAATCATTACTAAACACAATCATTGCTATATGACAGCAAAGAATTAGAAGGCTCCAAGCTAGCCAGTCAGAAACATCAATATCCTGAAGACACAGGAGACCAGCTAATTTGAGTTTGCTGTGATTTTCAGAAAGTCATTGGCAAGTGTCTGGTACACAAAATAAGTGCAAGTTAATCACTGAGAAGGAGTACAGATTGAGATTCTGTTGCCTCCTATAAATGTTTCTACTTTGATTTTACATTGCCTTGTTTACCATTTTTTTTAAATTAAAGAAACAGGATTTGTTCACTAATATGAATGCTGGAACTAACACACTTAAAAGATATTTCAAGGTCCTGAGGTAAAATGTCTTACAACACTCCAGTTGTGACAGTATTAAAAAAATAAATAAATTAATAAATAATTGAGAAACAGCACTTCTGGTAAACAGCTTTAAAAGAAGCTAAGTCACAGTCAATCTCTCTAATCAGCCATCCTGCTAACTTCGTTCTTCAAATAGGAAAGAAAAGCAGAGCTGCCTGATTACTGCTATCCCACACACATAACTGAAGAAGGCTAGGGCAGAGCTCTGGCTCCCTCCCCAGGGTACCAGCAAAACCAGAATCAGTTTCTGGCTGTAGAAACAGATAGATGAGAAAGCCATGATCCACAGTCACAGATCCTTCCCTAGTGACACTCTATCACTGTATTCTCTTGCACAGGGCCACTGAGGCACTAACAAGGTTGTTAACAGTACTAAAATTAATCAGGGCAAGTCAAATGTATTGAGGAAAGGGAGCAAAGGTGAAATTATAAAAGAGCCAGGAGATTTTCTAGACACTTGATAAAAAGAATAGGAATATCAACTATTAAAAAACATTTTATCCAGAGGGCTTGAGTATTTTACTGCACAATAATACCACAGCTTTGTGCTCACAGAAGAAAGGCATGAAGTAATGAATTCTCAATCTTGTATCTCAGAGATACATTTTTAATACCAAGTGCTCTAAAAATTCTAATAAATATGTCTCTAAGACAGGAATATTCTTATTTATTATTTGTAAAGATAGAAAACAACAAGAATCACTTATGCCTCATCCACAATTATCTTGTAGCCATAAAACTTCGATTGATCAACCCTTGTGCTCAGGATTACAGTGTCAACTGAGATGACAGCTGGTATATAAACACTTCGATTTAGGACGGAGAACTTCTCTAAACTCTGAATGCATACATACAACTTCTGATTGATAGTTTTCCTGAATGCCATATTTTGCCATATCATCCTCCAAGAGTCCATTGATTCTGGGCATGTCAATGAACAGGTTTGCATTGCTGAAAAATGAAGATTCTTCTTTACACACTGCCTTGGTTACAGACTCTAGGGACCCAACAGCTGAACTTCTGAACTGCCCACCTTGCACGAACTAGGAAAAAACAAACAGAAATACAGATGAATTAAAGTTGATTTTAGTAGCTTCAGGGAGAAGCCCTGGTGTTCTCTCAGTCTTGGTATCCAGGACAATTGACAAAATTAGATTACTGTAACTGCCTATAAGAATGAGAGCCTACTCTGCTCTTTTCTGTTTTTCTGATCACCTTTATCATAGGGGAGAAGAGAAGAGGGTAATGTGGTTTTAGTTGCCAGAATACTTGATGAAAGACAGTAGTATAATGTACTACATTATACTGAAAAAAACTGCGTATCAGTTAGGCAGAAAAAGAATGAAACTATCAAAACCACTTGTCTACATATTCCTTGATTATAATGTCACTTTTCACAAAAAGTCTACTTTTCTGGTAGATTAGTCTTGTGTCAAAGACAGCAGAAACAATCCAAACCATTTTGTATATGAATGTTTGCAGTGAAAACAGCTGCTACGTAGAAAAAAAAAAAATAAAAATCAAGTGTACATGCCCTAAAAGCCTATTTTTCCACTACATCTAACTTGTTAGATGCATTTCTAGTTTTTGCACATCTTGAGTCATACCAGCATTTATTATTGCCATTCGCTCATGACTAGTGTACATCTAATGAGCACCATCATTCACCACATAAAACCAAAAAACAAAACAAAACAAACAAAAAACCAGCCTCCTTTGTGCAGCTTCATTTTTCAAATAACATTCTCAGTTGTAACTGGTATCTCATGGAAGGCTGTACAGATGCAGTTTTAAGAGATGAAACAACTGCAAGGCAAGATGCTGCTAGAGTATAACTGAAGGCTGCATTGGACCGCATGATCCTCATTACTGTTGCAGATGCCTGTCAAGAAAAACATACCTAGACCATCAGATATCATTCGAAGACCACGCAACTGACAAATAGTACAAAGGCTGTGATATGTCAACCAAACACATTTCACGCTGGAATAAATTATCATTTTATCATTGGATTATTTGTTTTGTTTTGTTTGTTGGTTTGGGGTTTTTTTTAACAGAAGAGTCAATTTTGAAAACAGCACAGCACTTTATATAAAGAATAAATCACAGACAGTTTAGAGATTGTGCTCTTAGAAACAGTTCATCCTGATCAATGCATTTACTGAAGTGCCAGGTGCTTCTTTAGTAATCATGGAGGAATATTAAAAAAGTGTTATTTACAACTCAGTGTTGGCTCTAAATGATCTGAGTTTTTGCATACAGTTTCAACATACAGCATAGTAAATAAATAATAACCAGATTTTGTAATACCATCATCTACAGCTCTTGAATTAATGTTTGCATGGACTTTACTGGTGGAATAAAGTTTACGTATACACAATGCTGAATACAAGTGGGTTTGAATCCTTATTAGTCACTATTTGCTCTAGAAGAATAAATGAGGTTTCTTTCAGTCAGAGTACAAACTTGCCAATTAATTCCAATTCCAATCAAAAATAACTTGAAATCTAAATATTGAATATTTATGCAGTAAGCTGCCACCAACAGACTGAATCTACTTACTGTCTTTCAACTAAATATCCACTGACTCAGTAAGATATGTTACCTAAAATTTGGCTTTGATAAAGTGGG
Source organism: Nestor notabilis (assembly GCF_000696875.1). Taxonomy (NCBI): domain Eukaryota; kingdom Metazoa; phylum Chordata; class Aves; order Psittaciformes; family Psittacidae; genus Nestor; species Nestor notabilis. The sequence continues at coordinate 68,164 of NW_009925595.1, read as the reverse complement.
AGAACTATCTAGGATGGATGTTCCCAAAAAAGTTATCTTTGATCCAGTTGTCCTAGTTTAAACTAAATGAAGTAGGTTTGTAATCAAAGCTGATGACTCCAGACAAGCAGCCTCCTATAAAGAAAGTAATTAGTCGAGTCAGTTGCTCCAACAGATTCGTGGAAGAAGAAGGCTGCTACTGAAGATTAAAAAAAGCTATCTGGAGCTGGATTCTTAAATGGAGGAAAAAAACCTCATAGCATAGAGGCTTCTGACCTAATTAGACAGCTGTATGCTTTAATAAATAAATAAATAAACAAAAACAAATTCTTGTGGAGTAGAAACATCAACTGTTCAACAAAAGAAACCTAAAAAGTCAAGCCAAACTATAGCTCAAACACGAAACTAAAATAAATTCAGAATCATCACATTAAGAAAGAGAGAAAAAAGGCAATATTCCTGGAAAACTACAAGGTGGTTAAAGATAATTCAAAGTCTAATGAAACCAAAGGGATAAAAGAAACAAACGCAGAGAAACAGATATTCCTACTTCTGCGTAGAGCCATAATAAACCAAGGTTTTTATTGTACTGAAATTGAAAGATTCAGGTTAAAAAAATGGTAAAATTACTGATGTGGTTGAATTGTTCTTCAGAAGTTTATCAAATTTAGATGGCAATAATTGAATAAAAAGTAGAAAATCCAACTATACTCAAGAATGACATAATGCTCCGGGAAATAATGGATATCTTGTTGTGATGTTTAATAAGGCAAGATATACAACGAATTTTAAAGTGGAGAGCAATTAAAGAAAGAAAGTATATGAGGAGTAGAATTTGATGCATCATAGAATCATTCCAGACTAACAGTATATTTGTGTGGTAAGACAAGTGCTTTCTCCTAAAAAAGATATATACTATCTCTAAACTAGGTGAAGTCTAATAACCAACTAGTGTTCTTGCCCTTGAAAATACTAATCAGCATTAATCCAATACCTATGTGGTGGTTAAAAAATGGCATTAAGAAGATATTGCAGGGATGGTCTTAAAAGGAAAAAAAAAAATATTGGATCACAGAAAAGTTACTAGTGTTATTCCTGTGAGACTGATCTTTGTGATCACTTATTGTGATAAGTTTTTAGCCCAGAATGAAGTAAATAACTGAGATTTGCCTATAATTTAATAGCAGAAGGCATTTCAGGAGAAAAGATCATCAGATTGCAATATGGCAAGAAACCAATTACCTAATTTAAAGTAAATCAAATATTAAAAGAATGAGTGCAGTACATCAAATATAAAAAGAATGAGTGCACAACATTATTTACCAGCTGAAATCATAAAATGGAGCTTACCTGGGTATATTGCTGATCCTTGATCAAGTAAGACAGAAAAATGTATGCAGCTTACAAAAAAGTGAATGCAAGATTAAGAAAGTAATTTTAGGAAGTATAGACATGAATGAGCAGAACTACCAGAGTTATCAGCTATAATTTCCCTCAAAGATTGTACACATTTCTTGTCCCCAGCATTCAAAATACTTTTAACATGGTGTATGAAGATAACACTAGGATGTCTGAGACAACTGAGAGCCTGTTACAAAAGGATATAAAACTAAACCAAGCAAACATATATATATTTATATTATATAAGATATAAATACAAACCAAACAAAAAAAATCTATTTAACTTTGCAGAACAGAGAAGGACTATGACTGGCCTTACACAAACACATGGGCAAGTCAAAGAAGTTATAAAAGCTACTGAAAATTTTTGAGACAAGAGTAAACATACTAGCCATGGATAAACTTGTCAGAACTAACAAGAGGCTTTTCAGTAATGATACTTTCAACAGAAAACTTGCTCAAATTAGTGGAGGGATTACAGAATGAGGACACCTTTCACAATTGACAGCATTCAGTAAATCTGCAAGTCCTCTCCAGCATATCCATTCATGAGTGACAAATATACCAAAAATTACCTATGGAAATACAAGCGAATGATTTCAAACAACAAAGCATCAAACAAAAATCATGATTGAAATCAGAGTGTTTTTCCTCAGGGAGTTAACCATTCACTCAGTGTTGTTAACAGTAGAATGTGGCTCTGTGTTCCAAATACCACTGACCGGTAGATATTGAGGTTTTAACATAATCTTTTATTACACAGTATGTAGCATACCAATTCAACTTCACATTTTACAGATATTTTAAAGGTATTTTAGTTTTGTCTTTCAGACAAAAATCCATATGCATAATTCACAATTGCTTTATTACCTTTTTTATCATAGATGTTTGGTTGTTTTTTTTAATGAACTTCAAAATAACTTTTTCAGTTAAAAGTTAATGAAGGAGACAATCTGTCTTACTCTATGATGAAGAGCTATGTATTTTTACCTTAAAAATCTTTACGTACATCATTTGATAATCTTCCTAGGTCACTGAACTACTTTGCTGCAAGATATCATGACAATAAAAACCCGGAGGGATGGACTTCTTTGGAAATAGAAGAAAATATTTAAGAAGGGAAGTGCATAAGCAATATTTTCACTTTAGTAGTGCACTTATTCATAGCACAAGTTTGGCCACTACAGAAAAGAAGCAAAAAAAAAAAAAAAAAAAATCAATATTCAAAGGTAGGAATAGAAAGTAATAAAAAATCCACTTATACCTGAAAAGGAAAAGATACTTAAAAATAAACAACTTTTACTAATCTACAAAATGAGAAAAAAGAGAGACATAAGACCCTTCAAAACATTAAATATCTGATTTATTAACAAAAGAAATAGACACTGAATTTTTTAATCCTCCACAAGTTATTAGATGATAAAGCCAAGAAGAAATTTCTCAAGAAAAAAGGAATTAAAAAAACTAAGAAAACAAAGATTGTGCCAGAAAAAGTGACTCAAAAAAGGTAAGATGTAAAAAGGAACAAAAATTCCAAATTTAGAAGTATGCTAGACCACAGAATACGGATTGCCACGGAGCAAAGATTATAATTACAACCAGAAGGCCCTCTACTGTTAGATTTGCTACTTTGCAAACTCTTTTTGAACAGGAAAACAGGACCTTTTCAGAGGTTCTTCAATCAAATAAGCAACTTTAGGACTTCACTCCAAAAAAAATACTTCATTTGTTCAAAGAAAAGTCTGACACAAACAGAACTAGTTTCAGGAAAGCAGAAAAGATGTGAGCATCTGATGAAAACCTCCTTTCATTGCTTCAGACAAAGAGCTACCCCAAAAGGGAGGATCAAAACCAAAACTAATATGCACAGAAGAGCATTTAACAACACACCTCTGTCACACAGATTAGAAGATCTTGAAAAAGATTCATATCACTAGGGAAAACATTATTTAAGGAAGCATTTACTCTGTATTGTAGTCACAAACCAGTCTGGACTGTTTACCACTGAGGGATCTCTTAGAGATTTGCAATTTTAGAACCAGATACATTCATAAACTTTCCACAAAGAATAGCATTTCCAGAAGGTGAGGTATGCTGTAGGGTTCAGAAGGTCTTCTTAAGGAATTGCACTTATTTAACACTAGATTCACCACTGTGCTAGCTGTATAGATGTGCATACAGCAACTGCCCTTAAAGAGAGCAACAAAAGAAATATGCTCAGTTCCACCTCATGCCACATTTTTTTAAGTGCCAAGCAGAACTATCACACAAAAACCTGAAGTGACACAAACAGAAACCTATGGCAGATACAACAGCACATGCTATCTTGAAATCTTACCCTTTAAAAAAGCAAAGCTATTTCTTCTCTCTAAGTTCCTAACTTTCTAGGACACAATTTCTACTAGTCTTCCTCTTTACTAAGCATACATCCCTAAAAAAGTACCTTACAATGGGAATTAAGTTTGTATATCGAAACCATACAGATACCTGCTGCAATGCAGAGATGTCGAGCGCACCAATATTTTGAATTCTTTGGAGGAACACTGGAAGGTTTTCCATAACGTAATGGGCTTTATTGAGAAGAGACCTGATACTAGAAACCACTTCCAGTAGCATGTTTAGTACATTGTCTACCTCAGAAGGTATCTTAACCTTGGAAAAGAAGGAAAAAAAAAATTACAACAATAAATTCCCATTAGAAATACATTTTAACCTTTCAATGAAACACTCAAAATTATTCAGTCTTTTATAAAACTGATTGTACAATGTTCCTGCAAACCAGATTTAACAAAACTCCTTTTAGTATAACTCCCCAGTTACTCTCAAATTCAGCTAAAGGAAAATTCTCTGGTAATGTTAGAACTGGCCTATGACAAATCAGGAATTAAAAACCAAACATGTTATATCTACCAAGCTGAAAAGAGGTCTCCTACCCAAGATGCTAATGTTTTTTCTTTGCTAGGAATTAACTGTGCTACAGTAAGGCTTCAGTAGAAAAGTCCATAAGAATAAGCACTGGTTTTTTTTCTCTCTCTCCACTTCTTCCCTCCCCCACCCCACCCCTGCTTCCCCTCTGCCACTCTTGGTTGGCACATAATTCAGAAAGTAGAAATCTTTTCTTTTTCTTCTGTTATCTTAACATATGCTGGGAAACTGTCTTATTTTTAAAAGTGTGTGGCCAACCTGTTTAACTGCACATGCAGCATGCACAATAGAGATGAATAAAATATTCTTCCTCCCATATGTTATACCTGTTTTCAACTACTTGTACTTACATTTTATGTTCTGTCAATCCATTATCCCAAAAGAACCAAAATAAATGTCTGCTATCAGAAATCCCACTCAATAATTTGTTCTTACAAGTAAAAATATTATCTCACTGAAAACCCACACTATATCCCAGATTATCTGCAGTTGCACAGATAATACAATTTTGCTACAGACTTCTGTATCCCCTTCATTATAGTTTTGGCACTGTATTATTCTTGTCAAAGTCATTTGACTTGGGTCATATAAAATATAGGAGGTTTTGGCTTATGGAGAGATTTATCCTGAGAGCTGGAAAAGCTTTCTGAAGGAGCTACCTGAATTTCCAACATGATTTCTACACCAAATAAAGTGCATTTCAGTGTGCTATGAATTTTTCCCTGAGAATAATTTTGTAATTCTTGTAATGCAAATTCCTATGCTTGCTTTAGTTCCAATGATGTCACATCAGTCTCCCACACTTTCACATTAAGAAGTGAGTAATTGCAGGAATTGCAAACTCTGCTAAAGAGCAATAAAACTATGTCTTCTATCTCTTGTGTTTTCTCTAAAGCTTTCATGATTAACTCTGTGATGATTTTCCTGAGGAAGCAAGAAACGGAATACAGTAGCATCTACCAATCCCATTCTTCGACTGTTGTGTTTATTTTGTGGAGTTAAATGAAGACAGAAAAAGTGCCATACGTCCAGTGTTTGCTTCATAGAGAAAGAACATCTGAAGAGATAATAGAACCATTTCATTTATCTAGCTGCATGTTTTAAACCACCTTCAAAAGAAAATCATAGGAACTGCATGCTGGTTTTCCCCATCTTACCTTGTAAAAAATATGACGTACGTTCAAATTCTGTATAATCAGTACAAACATGGTATACAAATCCAGTGCTGGTAAAGAACATAATTCTTCCACTACCAGGGAAGTTTTACTGTTTTCAGGTAGCTTTAGCAGCAGGCTGAGTACTTCTTCATCACATCTTCCAGTTAAAGCTACCACAAAGGCACTGTAAGAAACCTATCATAATATATGTGTATTAAAAATTTTTCTCCCTGAAATGCATCACCTTCTTCTATAGTCAGTAAGTTGAAAATTTGTGTCACGTAACATGGCAATTTACAGTCACCCACAGACCTGAATTAAGTATACAGCTTTATATCAGACTGGTATGTTCTTACTTTACACTCTATGTACGTATAAAGAAATGAAGTATATTTCTTATAAAGATTTACTTTCATTTGTGAACAGGTTGATCATTCATTCTATGAGCATTCATACCATTAGCAGACATATGTACAGTGCTGAACATATCCATGCTAGCAGATACATATATATATATATATATATATATATATGTTTGTTGCAGAAACACCTACAGATCAAAATCTAGATGCACAAACCACTAAAAAAAATCTGGACCTTCCCTCTTTCAGAGGACACACAAACGTTTAAGACTTAGGGATCCTATATGGTACAATGCTCACCCTGATCCAGCTCACACTTCTCAGTTCAACACTCATTTGAATTGTTATTATTTAACAGTGGATAAAGGGACAAATGCCTAAGCAGACCTTGGGTGAGATTACAATAAAAACTCCTTGGATAATACTAGTTTATTTCTTCCTACAAAAATGTCACATCAAAAGACAAATGCTTGAAGTCCAGATATCTCAGGAGTTCTTAGCTACCCTTTCTCCTGAAGTGTCTGAAAGGCAAATGGCAGCATGTCCAGAAAAATTAGAAGTTCAGAGGAGTCAAAGTACTGTACTCAGGGCTCCATTGTACTCCTTAGGAAAGAATCTGTCTGTAATGCCTCTAGTGAATGCATCTGTAGCTAGTGACAGTACTCAGTGAGGAAGAGGATCCCTAAGAAAATCAAATTAGGAGCCAAAGCTGGTCAAGATATCCAATTTAACATTTTTAATCCTATGAACATTTTAATTTCCAATTTATTAATTTGGCATTTAGATTTTTATTCTGGAAATGAATTTTGCCTTTGTGATGCCAAAGGATTTCCTATGTATTTAAATATTCACTTTTTTATGCATGTGCAAGGAACAGAGTATGAATGTAAATACAATTCTGCTATCTGCATAAAAGGATACTGATTTGAACAACTTTCTGTGGAAGAAATGTGACTCTGTTATAAAATTTTATATTTATTTCCTCATGCCCCACATGAATATCACCATTTCAGTACAGTTTTAACCCATTCAGTACTTTATCCACTAGATTAAGTCCCTCTGAACATTCCTTGCAGCTTTGCAAGTATCAGAGCTAATCCAAACTCCTATGTTCAGTAAATGAATGCTTACAGTCTAAAGTTTAAAAACACTTAATCACAAGGCAATGGACATGGCAAAAGCATGATATAGTGGTAGAAATTAAGGGTAAGTGAAAAAAGCACAAACAACTCGCAGACCTGCCATTCCAGAGGCAAGCACAGTAGCAGTATGGAGTGGGCCTGCAGCTATCATTAGGGTTATCAGACAGTGTCTATATATACAATAAATGTAATGGGTATGCCTAAATTATAGCTTTAAAGAGTACTTGTGCATCTTGCCTAATCAGTAAGAGGCATAAGCTTTAATGTTCCAGTTGGACTGAGGGAGGATTTAAGCACTTAAGCAAACAAAAAATACACATCTGTACAGATATGCAAATGTGAGATGTGTGCACATATCTACATTCTACATAGGACTTTGGCAAAAAAAATAAGGATAGAAAGTCACTTGAAAATTCAGTTGATTAGCATTATAATTCCAGAAAATCAAAGGTGCACCAAATCCCGTTTAACTGAATCACTTCCAGATAATTTCTCTCACTACCATTTACTGGTATCCAAACAAGCTAACAACAAAGGCAGTCACGCTGCCAAAGATGCAAAAGAACAAATCATCTGTAAGACGTCAGGATGGTCTGAACTGTCTTTTTTATAGACACACTTTTCATGAACATCTTACAACTGTTTCTGCAAGTGGAGCATCAGTGACACCCAGTGGCTGCTTGATTGACCTGATTAGTTTAGACCAAATGTGCCCCAACTCTTTCCAGCCATACAAACTTCAACAGGAGTGAGAACATGTGAGTTAACATTTTTCATGATTTCTACTTATCACTGGGACCACAGGAATCAGTAGCAGTGATAACACACACAGTCTTTCACTCAGAAAACTTAGACAATCCACCCTTTAGACAATACTCAAGGGAGAACAGAAATAAAGTGGAGGTAAGGAAAGATACTGGTAAAACAATCTGAGAACAGCAAGAAGCACATGAAATAATTTAAAAAAAAAATCAAATCAGACAACTCTATACTGCGAGGATCAGAGATCGAAGATACAAAATGTTTTCTCCAAGAACCTTCACCTTTTCTACAGTACCAAGATGGCAAAGTTCAAAGTCCATGTCAGCACACAAGATAGAACACTGCTGAAAGTAATGTCATTTAGACCAGAAGATGAGCTGCTATAAATTGATCTATTAATGTTTCACATTGTTATTTTGAAGCCCTAAATCTCACAAAATATTCTGCATAGAAGTGATAATGATAAGATTCCGTATAAACAAGGTGGTTTGTTTTGTTTCGATTGGCACACCAGGCTATATACAGGTTGACCTGTTTAACTAATATCTTTTCCTGATCTCTTACCTTTGAATGAAAGACACTAGCTTCCAAGATGGTACTGATAGTTTCCTCAGAAATATTCAGAGAACCAATGTCAAGCCTCAGCTGAGTAAGATTCTGCACACACTCTTTGACTTTCATACCTGAAGAAAAGAAAAATAGTGCTGACAGTACCAATCTGCTTAATCAAATTGCCCACAGACTGTATCCTTTTCATTAGATTTATTCTAAGAGGTGATAAAGGACACAAAACTTCCTATCATTTAATTCACTTCTACTTAAAAAGTAAAGGTCACTCTCCTGGAAGACTGAAGGGTTTGTGCATCTGTTTGCATTATCCTGTAGGAGCAAAGGTTATCTTATATCTCCATATTATGAGAACATCTGAAGTTAATCAAGTAGCTGTCTTCCTCCACTAAGTCCCCTCTTCTTTCTAATGAATCTGTGCATCTTACTGGACAGGGTCTGACAGAGTAACCTATGCTGTCCTGTGCCAACTCAAGCACATCTGTGGGCACACGTGTACAGTGAAAATAGATTGCATTAAGTCAGTAGTCTCCATAAGTCATATCCCTTGACAGTCTGAGGAACTTTCATTGAGGAACAATGAAACAGTTATTGTTCTACAAAATTACACAGCAGTGACTTGTAAAAAAATGCAGAAAACTGGAACCCACCATTCAAAAGATTAAAATTGCTGAGAAATGCTGCTGCTGGATTTTCTGACAACTGTAGCTCCAAATTTTCAGCCACCCTGAAACGATAACCTCAGTTTCACAATTTATCAGAACTAAGTGATTGACATTACTATGTATAATGACGTGAATAGTGAAACAGCCACTAAAAGAGGCAAAAGGGTCACATTAGGCTCTATGTGCACACACTGTATATGCAGTAAGCAACTCTACAGACCCTCTCATGCTGTATTTACATGGTGTAGAGATCATCATATTTAATGAGATTGCAAATGTAGATATCTTCCCAAGATGGTTAAGCACTCTAGCAAACAGTAGCTTACAGAAAAGGTCTAGCAATGTCTCACTTCCGTGTTTCTTACTAAACACACATTTTTGAAACTTAGGGATACAAAGCACTGCAGTTCAGGACCAATAAACTCTATCTATTTATAATTTAAGTAATAAAGAGTTCACACAGATCAGGTATTATTTACCATTCAAAAACTGCACATGAGTCTATGGTCCATAAAAGCATCATCTAAGCTCAAGTTCTTCTGTATTATTAACAGAATTCACGGAGACAATTCAAAGCAATTATGAAAACAATCCATCAGTCAAACCAGTATAGCAACAATGATAACAAAGATCACTTCTAACTGACAGCAAGTTTGAAATACTCTGTAGTAGCAGTTTTATTCATTTACTTAAAATCTACTATTTTCCCTCCAGCGATGAGCAAATATCTGAAATTGTTTGGAGTTCAAGCCTGTCAGTTTAAAAACACCATCCTGTGTTTCTGATTGAACTGATATGAATGTTTAATGTTTTGCAAAAGATATCCAGCTGCTGAGAGGACCAGACCATAGGAAAACACCTTTAAATAAAAAATTAAAAGATATCAAAATTTTTACTCAACTGAGGTCATGGAAAACTTCAAATTTTCTTATTTGTGACCCAAAGCATTCTACTTGTGGAGCAGCAAGTATCTGTTGCAAACAAAAGTATAAGGGCTTTTAGAAATATCCAGAGTTTTCCTAAATTACTTAAATAATTTGTGCATTGTGTTCCCTCAATTTTCAGTTAAATAAACAAAGCTTAAAGAGACTTCAATAAACAGTATTTCTTCTGTAATTACATAATTTAAGATACAGATGTATGCATAACATAACATCTTTAACAAGAATCGTTTAGGGTACCAAAATGTAAAAGATTTTACATTTGAAGTTGTGTCTGTACATTCCCCAGCGTTAGTTGACATTCACAGTTGCCATTGCTGGTATTCTGCATGGTTCTCAGGAAGCTCTCCAAAACTTTGGAAAGTTTTTGGTTTATATATGCCATACTCTCACAATCCCCCTTGTTAAAAGCAGGCCACGTTCTTTCAATATCCTGCAAAACACAGTGATCATAGGGTTAGCAAATCCCTGAGGTGGTGTTACTGCTTGAAGTATCATTTCTTGGCAACTAGATGATGCATATTTTCAAATGAGAATATGGGTAAGGTAATACTCTTTTACTCATTGTATTTGTAATTGAAAATGGGCAAGAGGTTTTCAAGAATGAAGGAATATTCAAAGATCTGAGTTTTGGAAGCAACCAAAAATATTTGTGAACTTGACTTAGCCTATCAAGGAGATTCATCCACTAACATAAACGTCAACGTTTTCATTTAAAATTGTATTTCAAAATTATATTAGCTTTGCTTTTTATTTGCTTGGTTTAGGCTAACCATTTTTATCGTTTTATATATATATATAAAATTATGTTCTAAGTATCAGTTTCCATTCAGCAAACCAAAATATCTGGATGCCCATATCCAAAGTTTTTCTTGCATTATGCTTTGCATAGTATTCACCTTTACCTTTTCTTCTGAACATTCACATTCCTGATTTTGCAAGTTTTTTTTAATATTTGCAGAAGTAGGTCATAGAACTGTGGTGATTTCAGAAATGTATTTGTTCTGCAAAAGTTTACTTTGAGATACGAGTGATGCCTCCGACATCTGCCTCAAAACATTGCTGTTCACATTGGCAAAATGTCCAGGTATACAAACTAGAAGAGCTATTTCTTAAAGAGGAAGCAAATTCCATAATGAAAACATGAGTTTAGTATTTTGTCTCTGTGTGCTCGTATACATGCTCTATCCAAAGGCATGCTTCCAACTCTGGATGAGTCTCAAAATGCCAAACATTACTCTCTCCTGCTGGTAATTTCACGCACTGTTAAAAAAAAACAAACTGACCCCAACTGGTGACCACAATTGCTATTTTAGCTTGAATGACTCTGATCAAGAAGTTTTTTTGTATCTATCTAGCTTGATTTCACAGCTGTTCTTGTGAAGATTTACCAGTATAAATGTCATCTGATTTATGAAATAAGCGGTATCACAATATTTAAAGGAACAGGCTGCTGCTTGGGATTGAATGGCAATCTAGTTATTCACATTATAGGAATTCCAGTAATTCTAGTTATATTTGCAGCTTTTAAAGCTCACCAATATTTACTTACAGGAATTCCTTCTGGATATCACTATCAAAAGCACCAGAGCTATATCTATACAAACCTCATCTTTGAATAGCTACTGTCAGAACTCATCACTCAAACAGTAGGAAAGAAAAAAAAAGAAATATTGATCAGTTTCCAAAGTTTAATGCATGTTGTAAAGAACACTTGTTTGTGTAGAAACTACTCAAACCTGATAATGATCTCGAACCAGAATGATTCCTTCCATGACAGAGAGGAGTAAGTGACCCATTAATCCATCTTTACATTTTGTAACAACACAGAAAAGGTTGCCAGTGACAACTGGTTCTTCTGTAAGAGAAAATGTCCTAGCTTAATAAGCTACAAAAAAAAATAATAAATTACTGTAATCAGATGAAAAGTTAACCAAATAATAAGGGAAAAAAATAATTTAAAAGCAAAGAAAGTCATGTGTTAAGGCACTGAGACATATTTCTGGCTAGATTAATCATTGTATGGGGCAAGAAGGGCTAGTGTGATTCAATTTCCATTACTCTTTTCCATTACACTTTCCTGATCAGTAATAAGAACAGCAATACTTGCTACAGAGCCAGAGAAGGAAACTTCATTTTTGCTTTGTTAGCAAGAAGCTTAACTGTGAGAAGCAGTGTATATTAACCACATCTAACCTTCTCCTCAGGCAGACTCTCCTGATCCTATTTCCCTGTGGAGACATCGGGATGTTATTAACCCTCCAGTGAGTAGCAAACTCTGTTGGTTTAATTTCCAGGCATGAGCATGCTTGCCTTGCTTGGCATCACCCAAATTAACTTATTTTTACAAAAGGTTATTTAAAGTAAAGCCTTAACATTACAGTACTAACACATATGGTAACCCATACAGTTACTTCTGTGGTAACCAACCTGAAAAGTTTTTAAGAATATTCAAAATGGTAAACTGCAATTTCTGCAAAAGTAGGATGCTAGGAGGGCTTAAGTGTTCGTGAAGAATCTTGCAGATTTTAGATGCTCTGTAGAAAGATTAATACGAAAACATTATTTTCATGACAAGGGTACCACAGAAAATTTCCAACAAGTGATTATGAAAGGTTGCAATCTTCAATGGACCATATAAGGATTTCAATATTAACAGTTACTACATTTGTCTGAATTATTTCAAAATCAAAACATATTTTCTTTTAAAAATCAGGTTTACATCACGGTAGCAAGTCATCAGCTTTCTTAAGACCTTAGAAGTGCTAGAAAGTACTTTTGCAAAATAAGCAAAATCATAACAGCTTCAGAAATGCTGAATGCCCACAGCGTATACTGACTTGATGGCAAAGAGAAAAATACCTAAAATCTCTGATAATCAGCATTTGGGGGAAAGAAAACACTTTTCTAGTATTTGCTTTTGACTTTTCAACAGATTCGGCTAATACCTGGCCCTGCTGACTGCTGTTTCTGCATATTTGCATAAAATTAATCATAAAGGTATAAATAACACATCATAGTCATGCATCAGCTTCAGTATGCCATTTCTCAGCTAGTCTATGGCAGTAACGTTAGCAGGTCCACTAGCAAGACACCCTAGAGCTGTTTGGAGCAACCGTCTTGTGGATTAATTCAGTGAGTATTACTCCAGTCTAGCAGTACTTTTATTTAATAAGTTGTCAGTAAACATCTTCCAGAAGCAGAGTTTCCTCTTCTGATGGTTACATTTGATCTGAGCAATCTGGCAAAAATGATCACTGGCTCAAGATTCCTTCAGAAACTCTATTCGTTAAACCATAAAACTTAACCCTATAACCATGGCCCCAATAGCATCATCTTGCTTGCATAAGTCATCAGCATATTATTTAATTCAAATACATTTCAAATACAGTATATCTACATTTGGATATAGAAAGAAAGAAAAAAAAACCCAGAACCAACCCACAAAGAATTAATCCCAAGCATTTCTTAGTATTTAGCTCCATAGCCAAAATGACTGTTGTCCACCAATAACTGTGGGTTCAATGTTCATACCTGCAAGGATTTTAAAACACTAATATCTTCAAATATTTTTTTCTGTAGTAGTTCCAAAGAAATCACCTTGAGAATCAATACAGATAACTAAACACATCAGTAACCTGGCCCACAAAATATAATGTCATACCAAATATGTCTGGTCTGAACAGTATAAATTCATACAAACTACTGTTTTACTCAAAGGCACAAATCAGAAATTAAAGAGTAATTAACTTGAAAGTTTTGATTGAGCTGTTTACAAACAAGGACCCCTTCTGTAATTATCAGCACACTGTCAGAGTACATAGAAAACACTCACCTCATTTCTGCCATTATATCCTTATGCAAATCCTTTAGCAGGAAGGTTATTTTGTTCTTGTCATGTCCTGTGCTAGACTGAAATATCATTTGCAAGATCTTTTGCATGAACTCTAGAGTTCTGTTTTGGGACTGAAGAGAGACTTCTCTATGCTGTGCGTTATCAAAAAATGAATCAATGAAGTCAACTGCCTGAAGTTCAATATTGTTTGTATGCAGAAATTCTTCTATAGCAGCAAGATCAGCAATTATATGAAGGAGACTGTTTAGCAAAACTGAATTAGCAGTATGAGTATAATTCAATTTTTCTCTGCTAATATGACCATCAACAAACAACATACTAGTGTAATGTTCCTTAGACTTATTTTGGAATATCTCCAGAAAGTCAATAACATCTTTCACAACCAGAAGTAGGTCATTCGATGAATTTTCGTCGGCCATAAGGAGAATTAGAACATGTATTATTTTTGAATAATTGTTACTGTTACACTCACATACAAAGCTGTTCACAACCTTTTGTATGTCTTCAATATTTCTTAACATAAGAGCTACAGATGATGTATTAAACTGCTGTATTAAAACATCAAGAGCCATTGAAGAGGACTGTCCAGTGACTAACCGTAATAATTTCAACTCTTGGTCTATCACTGCAATTAAGTGTCTAACATTAAAATTCACCAGTAAATCTTCTATGCTTGTAACTATAGCCAACCAGAAGTTCTCAAAGTTATCAGACATATTACTGTTTCCATTTAAAGCTGATAATATCATAAACATTGAGTATGTCTGGTTTCCAACAGAAGACAGCATCATCAAAGGCTGAATTACAGAAAGAAAAGAAAGGACAGCTTCTGTATCCAGGAGCCCAGAAACTTCACTGGTCATATTCTTAACATTAGTAAGAACAGTCTTTATAAATGATGTTCTTGAATGTCTGTTCCAACTTAGACCACCATAGAGATCATCTAGCTGTTCAAGAACACTTTTGGTCATCTCCATTTCTGCCACTGCCATACTGCCCAGTGTTTCTACAATTTGTAAAGCCACTTGTCTCTTCGGTGTAGAGGAACAGTTGACTGAGTATGTATTATTCACCTGCAGTGGCACAGCGTAGAGGGATAGCTCATTCCAAAAATCTAGCAGCTCTTTGAGAACTGACCCATTCATATGATGAAGCTCAGAAAACTTCAAAAGAATAGAGTTCCATTCTTTGATCTGATGAAAAAAGCAAGTCAGATTCCTAGCGATATCCATCTGGAAGTCTTCCATAGTGCATGAGGAACTGTCCTCCAGAGTGATGAGTTTCAGCTCCTTAATAATTTCAATGACTACATTGTATCTAAGAGTATAATTGGTATGAACTAACTCACAAGGTGCAAAAGTGGGAGGTGTTGGTGTTGTGAGACTCCAGCAGAATGCTGCAGACAAACAAACTGAGACCTCTGCAGGTTCATCAGACATATCTGTCAGTGTCTCCAATAACATTAGAAGACTCTCTACTTGATTAGAGAACTCCTCTTCAGTAAACATTGGCATTTTTTCTTCCTGAGTCATTATGAAAGCATAGATTTCAGTTAGAGCTTCCGTGATGTTTCCATGAGCTAATCTTTCTGTAAGACTGATGATATCAAGGAGGAAATGGAACATCTCTTCTACATCATAGAGTTCATCTTGTTCAAAGAGTGCTGTTATTTGCCATAAGCCAGTCAGGTTCCAATTGCATGAATTGTTCCCAAATGCATCCCACCAGTCTGTTAACATTTTTAACTCAGAGTTCTCAATATACAAAGGTTTGGTATTTTCAAAGAAGTTATCCAGGCTCCTCTGGACTTGTTTGAATTGACTTATCAAGAACTCAACATCTATGTTCTCCATATTTTGCACCAAGGCTACCATGTGCTTTAGAAACTCTTTATCACCTCTTGATGGAAAGCCAGTAAAATTAGAAGACTTGAAAACTTTAAGTGCCTTATTTACCAGTTCAATATTTAGAGCTGCTATTTCTACCAGTTCCTGGAGAAATGTTTTGTGTTCAGCCTTTAAGTCTGAGTCAAGTTTACTGATCATATATTGAAAGAACTCCATCACCAAAGTGATATTTTTCTTATGCATGAAAGGTTCAGTCTCAATATCTAAATGAGAAGAGCTGTTTGCTTGGACTTTGGAAGTTTCATTTTTCAGAAGAATTTCTGCCAAAAGTTCTACTGATAAAAGCTGATCGTGGTGAAAAGGATTAGGGAACATCCTTGAAGTCGTGTTAAATCCATGAATTGACTGAATAAAATGGGTCTTATTTGATGTATACCATGAGTGCCCCACTAAATCATTGACAGCCATCTGCCCTCCAGAGTTACTTAAAAGCATAAAAATAAATTCAAGCACACTAACATAATCTTTTACATAAAATTCAGGGAGAATATCTTTTAAAGGTTTTGCTATAATATTGAAATAATAATTTAGACAAATTACATCAGAACCAGTTAGGGAACATTCAGGGAATATCAAATTAAAAATCAAATTAACAATGTCCACCATGTTTGTTAGCTTAATATCTGTCTCAATGTTTCCCAGAGATTTCAGCAGAAATAAAATATGTTTTGCATGGTCAAGGTGGGAAGGTGATTTGTGTTTTTCACTGAGATTACGGAATCCGTGTATCCATCTGTTACAGTTCTCTGCTTCATCCACTGTACTATAAAAGTTTAGTAAGGAATTGAGATGAGATGAGAAATTTGTTTGCAGATGGCTTATGTCTTTCAGAGTATTGTCCAAAATTAGTTTGGTAATATTCTGGAAAACACTGATACAGACCATATATTTTCCTTGAAGTACACTTTTAAAGAAAGCAGATGTGCCTTTTATCTCAGAGAGAATACTTCCAAGTTCCTTTTGGGAAAGCTTGAGAATAGTAGAAAGGGAATTTCCAAAGGAAAATACACCAGCATCCTTATCTTCTCCCTCAGATCCTCCTGATCCCTCTGAGATTAAAGCATCAAGCCAAGAATTCAAAACCTCTCCATTAACAAACTCTAGTGTAGATTTCTGCAATTCAGTTATCATGACTCCCATCATTTCTAAAACACTTTCTAAACTGTTACCTTTAAGTGAGCTTGTGACATCAACTGTATCATTAAATACATTTTGAAGAATGGCAAGGAAAGTGTCAAAATTTTTCCAGTCATTTAAATCATGACCTCCTTCAAATATTATATTTAATATCTTCATTGCTGCTCTTGTAGTTTCAACAACAACCATAGCTGTACTATTGCACAATTCATCACGAGCTGCTTCTAAAAGACTTTCAGAGAGATTTGCCAAATCATTTCTCAGACAGACAAAAAAGGTTGAATTCAAATTTAAAATTTTGGATGCTTCTTCAAAAACCTCTGTCCAGGTCTGAAGCCATGTGAAAGTGCAGTGCAAAGCGGAAGGCACACTTACCTTATCTCCCAAGTTTGTAATATTAGACAGAACACTGTCCAATGAAAGCAGAAGTAAGCTGTAAACCTCTGCTGAATGATCATCAGAAGTAATGTTTGATAGATAAAAATCAGTGCACTCATTATGTGACAGGCATTCTGGGGAGATATCAAGAAACTGTTCCAAATAACAAAAGGCATCTGTTTGGAGCTCTTCATCTACAAACAAAGTTTTAAGGCTGTTCAGAGTGCTATAGACAACATGCATATCTTTTTTTCCTTTCTCTGCAAGAGACCGGGCCTGAAACTCTGTGTAGTTGTAAATGTTTAGTAACTTTTCACAGAAAGACTTACTGGTGAAGTTCCAGAGAACATCAAAAGTTTCAGATAGCAAATCAAAAACTTGATCCCTATCTTGGAAATCATGCCATACTCGAAAAGATGAAATATCTTTCAAAGTCTCATAAAGAACTGTTAGCAGAGTGCTAATTCTTTCAATATTTAAGACCAGATCATCATTCTGATACAGAGAGAAAAGTACTTGAACAAGTGAGGCCACACTAGTGTTGTTTAGTTTTTGGATGGCTTTTAAGAAATCATGCACGGTTTCTCCTAATTCTTGTACTTCATGTATAAAAGTTGCATTTGAGAGTAATAAAGAAGAAGCATTACTAACTCCATGAGTTCTGCTGAAAGACACATTGACATGATCATCAGTCAACAATCCAACCACATAGAGATTCCTTAGGAAGTTTTCACGTAAGTGTGTTTGATGGTTCAAAGCAGCAATATTTAACTCTGGCCAATCAGTCAGGATATTTTGGAGCAATAGTATACTCCTATTATGGATTTTATTTTCTGTAATGGAAAACATAATTCTAGATAAGGCCTCGAATACCTCTTCCTCTTCCACTTGCCTCAAATTAGAGAGCCTAGAATCAAGTTCGTAGAATACAACTTTCACTATATGCCAGAAAACTTCTGCCTTCTCTTTCATCCAGAATCTCTGAAGAGGCTGGAAATTTTCTCGTAGCTTATTAAGGAGTTCAGAAACTGCAGTTTCCTTCCCCTCAGCAAAAGTTTTCATCCATGGAATTGTATTATTCAAGATATTTTTTATTAGAGACTGGTTTGAAGAAGCCGAGAAATCAAGCATTATAATTTCTTCTGCGACTTCTACCAGATGAAAAAGATGATCCATTTCCTTTTCACGAGAAATAGTTAAGTTTTCTTCTCTCTTCAAGAACTCTTTGAAAGTTGTCAAAATCCTGAAAAATTAAGCACAAATTTTTTATTACTTATGTAGCAGGCAGACAAGAATTGGTTGATTATGTACTATATAATTTTAGAATCTAGTTTTATTCACTTAAAGAAAGTTCAAATATCATTTAAATAGCAGTCACAAATTAATCACCACAAACACTAAAACAGCACAAATTACAATTACTTTGTTTTTCAAAAATGTGAAAGAACTCACTGAAAAGTCACAGCCACATTCAAATCAAAATCTTAATGTAGGCAGCTAGGTTAAAGAAGCATGCACTGATCAGTAATTATAATCCAGTTTGTAAGCCATGAGAGCCAAACATCCTTAAGTATGTCACATTTTCAGCTTCTAAAAAGAGCAAAGCTTTTATGCGTCACAGACTAATTATTTTAAAGAAAGAACCTATCAATAAAATCAATCAAACCCTCTAATTTTCCATGAATTCAAAAGATTTTCATTTTTTTTCTGCTTTACCATAGATAGTGAAAGCCAAAACATTCCAGTTGACTGATTGATAGCTGAACATCGTTATTTTAATATCAGGGAGGGGGGATGGGGAGATGGAACACACCAACCAACCAACAACAAAAAAAACCCAAATGAAATCACAGTGAAAATTTGAATGCTCCAAATAATGTTTCCATTGTGTCAATACTGTTTATCAAAATAAAAATTATTTACTAGTTCTGTAAGACTGGTGGAGATTGAAGTGTAAGGAAAAAGGAGAATTCCAATGCAAGATCTCAAAATGAAAATACCTTCTTAAATATGTTTTCTTTTAATTGCTAAAATGCAGAACACCACACACAACTAAAAACCTTTGTGGGGGAATTTCTGTATCAGTTACTGGAATGGCTTCTATAAGAGAGAATCCAAGACGTTAAACATTGAAAAAAAGTATTCCCCACGTAGAATCTCTTTCCTAGACTGATTCAAGTCAAAGAAATACCTCTGCATGTATAGCACAAAAATCCAAACAAGTCAGCTGATTTTGTTAAGTACTACTGAGCAGAGAAAATAGCACAAATTTTAGCAACAGTGTTTAAGACCAAATCCAAATCCTTGCCCCAGCAAATGTGCCTGCATTCCTAAGAAAGTTGAGAAAGAACACAAAAGCGATGGAACATTTAAGTTAGAAATCTGCATTCTGCAACTTCTGGGGTTTTTTACAGTACGTATCAAGAACATCTAAGCTTTTGATTCTTCATCTTTCACTGCATTGATAGTGGCTATTTCCATTTGATAGGTTAAAGAAGGATTGATTCAGCAAAGAGCTAAATAGCAGCACAATGTAAAATAAAGTTCAAAGTCCAGAAATGTAATTTAGGAAGTATTCTTATCTATTGACAGCTGTGATCACCAGCATAGCATCGTAAATAGTAGCACTTAAGTAGCAGAGGCAGCACTCAACAACTAGTCCAGAGTTGTTCCACTGGGGATATATTTTTTCTTTTGTTTAACAGTGATGATTAAATGGCTCTGGTTTCACTGTTCATTTAGATATTAGCAGGGCTATAATGCAAATAACTTAGTGACAAGAAGGCCTTGTTACACTACATTAGAACTGCCTGGAGTCCGCCACTTTGGTTACTATTGATAGCACACCAAAGATGGAGATGTTTTTTTGGAATGTTTTTGAATGACAGCCACAATATCATAACTTTCTTTGTAGGATTCTATTTCTTCCCAGTAATACTGAAAACCACCAGTCATTTGGTGAAAAGAGGCAGGATAACTATGTTCAACAATTACAAAAGCCCAAAGTGGAGATGGGATAAAGGATTTCTGGAAAACGGTTAAATAAAGAAATTAAATTGATCAGCTGAACCTTACCGTGCCCTGGAAAGAAATGAAGAATAACCTGGTAGATTTTGCAGAAATGCTAAATAATGACCTAGGATGGTCTCCAAACTGAGCTTTTGTCTAGAACATACTGATGCTTCTAGCCCATCTGCAGAGAAAATAAAAATTTCACCATCAAGAGACAGGTCATAGAAAGTAGACACTCCAACCAAGTTCATCCAGTTGGAATTTTCCCAATAGACATGGACAATCCAAAAATTTTCTGGCCAGCCCCAAAAAATCACAGCTATTTACCAGAGTCAGACTCTGTATATTATAAGACCTCCTTGCTAATGATTCAGTGAGCTGGTGAATCCTAAAATTGATGGAAACCAAAACAAGCTTACAAATATAAAAATCACCATCTTTTCCCTTTCTGAGGAATAGCATACCCTAAAACAGACAGGGAACCATCAGAATAGAGCCTGTGATGTGCAGTAGCTCTTTCATTACCTGACTGATCTCCCTTGGTGCCTCCTGCATCTTCGTTCATATATTGAGCTAACTCGCACATCCAGCTGGCAAAAGTTGTTAAATCCTTCCAGTATGGGTTACCTTCAAAAGCAAACAAAATTTCTTCAAGTGTATTATTAATTCTGAAACAACACAGAAAACAAAGGTGCCATTATTAACCCAGTGATTTCTTTCAAAGCCAAATTACCTTGTGAACACATGCTGTTTCACTCCAAAATCTATAACTAGATCCCATTGCTACTTTATGTGTATGGTATAGACAGTCCTATTGACTTAGGGAAGAACTCAAGCAGTCAGTCTAATAGCAGAGTCCTTTGCTAAAGAAATCAACAGCATAGGTATTGCATCATTCTAAGCACAACTAGACTTTACCACACAGGTTTGTAAGCAGAAAAAAAAAAAAAAAAACAAAATCCTAAAAGCTTTTTAAGAAACCTCTAACAAAATGCTCTGCCTAAAAAAAACAAAACCAACAACTCAAAAAACAATCAATCAAATAAGACAACCACAAAACATAAAAATAGCTCTGGGTTTTGTTTTGTCTTCAATATTACTTAAACACTAGCATCTATTCCCAGGGACCTTTAAGCTCTGTCAGTGGTTTTGATGCTCAAAAGAGGAATGTAAAACTAGTCCTCCTGGTGATTTTGTAGTCTTCTAGTAACAGGGAGAGAGAACGAAGGCGATCAGCCATTGACCAACAGCAAGAGACAAGAAAAATTACAACAATTTTCTAACATCTAGGATGTTATTAATATCTGTGGATTTAAGTCCTGCTGCCAAAGCAGCATGTGGAGTTTCTTTCAAATTCTTGAATTATTAGAGCTAATAGTTTTGCTGCTTTAATAGAAAATTCTTCTGTCAAGTATTTCATACACAGAAGAAATGTAGATATTTGTCTTCTATACATGTTTAAGTTTGTGACATAGAACATGTGTCCAACATAAATGCAACTTCACATTAAATGTATCATTCTCATGCTTTACACTGCCAAGCAAGAATAGTAAAACACTATCCTATTTTAAAGTACTTTATTGGTATAAGGATTTGTCTCTAATATACTCTGATTTAACACCATTAGAACTTCAAATCAGTAGAATTACTCAATCACTGCAAATGACGATCAACTTAATAGAAAGATTAATGGATTTTCTGCCAAAATAGAGGAACAGTGACCACTTGATGTGTTGAGAAAGCTACTTGAAGCTGCAATACCCATCCTAATGTGCTTTTCTGTATCTCCCAGGAGTCTCTTAGATCCAATTTGCCAAGCATCCTGAGCAGCACAGTACAAGGGAGGTATATATCAGGAAGCAGGCTGAGAAGTAGCAGAAAATATGTGGATGTGAGAAGATAAAAAGGAAGAGTAGATTTTAGAATCTTAGATACCTGCCTATCCTCAGCCTATTTCCACCCCTACTACTCTCCAGTACTATTGCTGCTGCTAAAAAAAAAAAAAAAAAAAATAAAAAAATCATCCTGTACCTTCCTGTTTGTGCTTATAGGGAATTGTTAACACTGGGTGACAATCAAAAGCAAAAAGCAGGGTTTTAACCTTTTTATCTATTCAGTTATTGGCTATAATATCTTATTCCAGGCTGGTATCAGTCAGAATCTTTATGTATTAAACGGTACACGAGACACATACAGTGAGAAGAGCAGCTGTTCCTGACAAGAGCTGAAACGGACATCCTCCTCAGATGGTGCTTCTGTGCTCAGCAATTGATTAATTTCACAGTAATGAGCATAATGTTTGGTTAGCTGTTCTTCTATTTCTTGCCATCCCAAATAGTCATCCATTATTGGATCTGGCAGGCTCTGTCGTCCCTGGGTTACTTTCTGCAGAAGCAGGACCTTTCACAGTAAAGAAAACAATATTTGAAACCGGTAAAAGGGAAAGTCACTTTTGGTCTTGCTTCTTCTATTTGCAATATTAATGATATTGAAATCCAATGTAAAATGGATTAAATGAGCAGTCTTTCAAACCTTCTATTTTTTTTTAATGAAAGTCACAGCTACTTAACAGGTCTAAAATCTCACATCCACTCAAGAGACTTACCAGGACCACTTGTGCCTTGCCCCCAAGCACATTTTGATCAGTTTAAATTATCAGTTACCCATCTACTTATTACTATCAAACAGGAAGTAGTAAGCTACAACCTCTGCTAATTTGTTTTATTTTATAGTAGCATTATAAGTAAGGCACTGCAAGCTTTAAACACAAAAAAAAAAATTCAGAAGTACTTACAGATTCTTTTAGTGACTGGAGCTGGTTGCTTAGCTTAAAGGTCACCTCTGAGCCATTACCAGGGCACATGTATGTTGCTAAAATGTCAATGCCATCTGAGCCCTGTGGAAGTCTTAGGGTCTTCTCAAACATTGTAAGCAGGTCATTGCAAACATAGGAAGCATTGCTCGTCAACATCTAAAATTTAATTAATATACTGTCATTTTAAAAATTAATTCAAGATGAAGGAACAGATTTAATTCGCACTCCATATTAATTCTCAGAATGAAAAGTCAAAAGACAAAAAGTACAAAGTAAAGTTAGACCAAAATGCTGCTGAATAAAAAGTGAAATACTTAACAAGTACTTTTTATCATCTAAAATAAGCCTCTGGAGCTTTATGCAAATTAATATACAAATATCAAATAACAGCATACCTGTTTTAGCTCCACAAAGAGCTTTCTGATGTCAAGACGAATGAATCCATCTCTCTGGGCAACGGGAATCAGTTTTTCCAGGCTATGTAAAGCATCTGTAAGACATTTTTCCCACACACCCCATAAAGAAAATATTTAACCTGCAGAGTAATTTTGGGACATTACAGTAGGAAACATCCTTATGGGGAAAAAAAAACCCCTGTGCATGGTAGGGTTTAAAAATACAGCAGTTAGAGAGGCATAAAGTTCCAACTTTGTTACAGATGACATCCCTGCCCAGAGCGCTCCATTTTGCACAAAAGATGTACACAGTTGCACTCTTGCACTTCTGAAGAGCAAAGACAGCTCCTCTCCTGCACCGCCACTGAAAAAGGCTCAGGAAGACAAGGCAGGAAGAAGAGAAAAGTCTTCTTACACCAGCAAAAGCATGATCCTATCCCCTTTCATAGTTAAATCAGAGTGGCCTAAACGGCTTCAATAATCTATCATGATTTCCAGGAAAGGAAATGAGGTCCTATGTGGGCTTCTAGCTATGAATGCTGTAAATAAACTCTTCCCACGTGTAACTGTTGATTTACCCAGAAAAATTTTCTGGAATATGGAAAGGTCACCTAATTCCTTAAGCTCCCAGGCAAAGCTAGTCTCTCCCTTCTCAAATAAAAGACAACCACAGAAAAGTTACCAGGTCATGTTATTGAGTTGCCAAATCCAGTAGCCCTACAAAAGTCAAGCTGCCACAGCTCCATGACTCCAGGTCCAATGAGTAGCAAGGCTGGGAGGCACGCAAGCCAACACATGCACAGTGAATGCACATGGCCAGCCACAGTGATCAACACAGACCAACGCATGCAGAACTTGCACACACAATAAACACCACCAAAGGCCTCATCCTGTTAACCTCCCTGGGTGGTCAGGATGAAGGTCTGCTAGAGACATATGTATGTATATATATACACACACACACAGTGTGGATGCCCCCTAGCAGCTGGGCTCAGACCCAGCAATTGTCCCTGGCTCCCAATCTCCCTCCACAGTTGCTTGCACCTGGGGATATGAGCCCAGAATAGGGAGTCCTCACCCAGGAAAAGAATTAGAAATGCAGTTTAGAGAGAAAGCAGGACAGCCTACAGTGGTCAGGGGCATGGCCAGGTGAGCAGCCTGTTTACTATGAAAAACCCCTCTTTTATCACCTTATTGCTATTTTCCCATCCTGGTTCCTCCCTAAACCACCTAAATAATTTCCTCTCCCCACTTTTAGTTTCCCTTCCAAACCTCTCATACCGTCTT